>NC_134026.1:31032649-31290149 GCF_964204645.1 Tubulanus polymorphus | reverse complement strand
GAGAGGAAAAAATATCGTCACACATTCATATTCGTCAGGAAAGTCAAGGTTATTGGATCATGCGAACATTCTATAGTCTCTGTACCGAGTTGTTCTATTTAGGAGCGCGCAGATGAAAGGTCATTCTGTAAACTGGTTTAATCATCTTCACACATTTCTTATTATTCCCAGCATGTTCACTTTATATACATAACGATATTAGTCACTGATTAATACCTGCCATGAATACTAATTATATTAAGAAGAATTTCTCTCTCAGCGGAGATCGGGATTATATATTGGTTTCTATAATCCTGTGGAGGATTATGCACGCATATCTCCGTCATAATAACGATCACTACTGTTGTTACGAGAAACTCCTCCATATTGGTAACTAACCATCTATCGATTTATTAGTTTTATCGATTTTTTGTGGCGGTCATTATTGGGCATTTTCGTTCAAAAATAGTTAGCGTTGAGGAAACTCGTTGGGAAACTCGGGGAGTGGACAATCATGGGAAGAGATGGGACTGCAGTTGCTTAGTGTCCAGTTGGTCCAGTGGATAGTTGACATAGTGACAATAAAAGTTCATTGTTATTTTGGTATTAATCCGCGGTTGGTTATCTTTAATTTTGGTTATCTTTATTTTTACCTTTGAGCAACTGACCCAATTTTGCAAATGAATTTCTTAGTTAATTTCACCGGCTAGATAATGAGCTTTTTGACCGGTACGGTTTATAGTGAGACTGGAACTCGGGATCAGAGACCCGCACACAGTACTGATACACGCGTGATGCACATTCTCCATGATTCCTCTTTATTGCATGATCGGAAGATGAGATCATATTTAGTGATTGACCTAAGTTAGCTCAGTCAGTCAGTCAGTCAGTCAGTCAGTTCGCTCTCACTACTCGGCGCACATTCCGCGGCGCTGGGACTCGGCCGGACTATTAAACTCGGAGTAATACACACTTGTGGTATTAGTCACGTAATGGTCAGCGATTGTGAAGAATCTTCACTTTAAACAACGATCGTGTATCTGAAGCAGGATCTACTGTCAATTATTCCGACTCTGTCATACACACACTGACTCGGCTGACAATGACTCAAGGAAACCCCTTTTGTGTGCACTCAACAAATATCAGTGCTGCAGTAATACTCTCCAGCCCAGGAGGTTTTTTTATCTTTGTCACTGACACAAAAGTAGAAAGTCGGTAGCCAGTAAAAGCTGGAGGCCGGGTGTGGTCGACGAGAGCCTTATGTTATAGTTATGTATACCGTTCGCATATATACACTAATTACGTTCTCTATATCATTTCAACATAAACCCAATAAAAGTCAGGGGCTAGGCTAAACAAAAATGATACCTTGTTTCTCCGCAGCGGCCGGGTCATTTTTGTAACATATGATGAAATTTATAAACAGTTCATTTCTATAGCGGCCGGGTCTGTTATGGTAAAATTGATCACGATTTTTAAAAAAGTAATGTATAGGGTAGATAGGCGGCCGGGTCAACATTTAAGCTCAGCAGAGCGGAGAAACAAGGTATCAATTTTTTTTAGCCTCAAAATGTTGTTCAAAAGTTGATGGAAAGAGTTGTAGACAAGAGTTGCGACTTTGCAAACGGTTTTCTGTTATGGTTAAATTCAACCAACTTTTGAGCAACTTTGTCTCGCGATGTATTTACACAGATAGATATGATTCATTTTCTCAACAAAAGAAAATTTTGATTCACGAAATACATTGTACAAAATGATTACTCGGAGGTCACCAAGCAAACGGCAAGGTGCAAGGTCTGAGACAATTCAAGCTAAACATGGATTCAGTTTTTCTTAAAGAGAAAAATGTTTTTTTAACTTTTTATTTCTTGTAAAACATTGTTTAAATAATCTGTCCGTTCAAAAAATGATTTTCAGAATATGTCGTTTTTCTTGAGGGTCCAGCCCCCGCAATGGCGTTCTTGTTGTGCCGTTGTCAGAAGCAGCACCTAATACCACTCCAAAACTTCGAGCCATATTTAGACAAACGAGCTTAACAGATAAAACTAAAAGGCTGTAGATGACAGTAACTTTGAAAGTCTGTAAAACTGAGGATGACTTCTTTGCTTTGTCACGAGATATTGTCTTCAGGGTGAGAGAGGCAGTTTCTTCGCGACGGTTAAAGTGCGCGGTTCAGTAGTTTCTGTCTGGAGGCGAGAGGGAGGAGCTGACGCCTGCTGCTGCTGCTGAGCCTGCGATGATGAGTCAGATGTGCCCTGCCTCTCAGCGAGTTACAATCTGTTTGACTAATGACACTGGAGACGACATCGATCAGGGATTTCAAACAGCACATGAAAATTTACTTTTACACCAAATGCTTTTGTCTGAATCGTTTTGTTGTTGCTCGGCATACCAAAAACCACTCGTCTGTTTCAAACGGTGTCGTGATCCGAGGAGACCACGGGATTCCACTCCGCGCGGATACCGGCGATGATGTCATGGGTTCGGAACGATAATGTTCGCCATGTCGCTTGAAATGAATCTCGGTGCTAATCCGTTGAGACAATGCCAGTAACTAAACATGAGGAATGTTGGTGAGAAGATAACGCTGTCACTTACAAACCGTGCTGTTTCCTCTGGTTGAGACGCCCTTAATGAGATTAGCCTCTTGTGACACGGCATTCAGCCTCAACTTCTTATTCACATTCACACGTTCTTCATTTGAATCTGATCTGATCTGACAAATCCACAAAACCGTCGTCTTTCCAACCTCGAAATATCTAGCATGACCGTGAGGTATGCGGCACCATTTTGAAACTTCCAATAATACCTCCGGTTTGTGGATGAGTTATTACATTGCTATGATACGATATTGTTGAGCGAAATTCGAATTTTTCACAAAAATAACGCGTCATAGCAACACCTTTTAACCGGAGGTAGGTATTATTGGAAGCGTGAGGAAATGGTCTATAAATCGTCACGGTCATTTCAGGCCAATCTTACCTCGGCTAAGTTCATCAGACCACGTTCAATATTCAGATATGAATATCATAGACGATGAAAGACCTGGAACTCTTTTGATTAGACACCTATATGTGTAAACATATCGGTATCCATTGACCGGAAATCAATTCGCAGACGACAGGATGTTACATATTGAATTGTAACGGAGTTTATAACAGGATGTCCATTTGTCAGCCGGCTGTCTCTCACACATATCGGATTTTACCCATTGGTAACACGTCTCTCCCTCAATAGCCATTAACGCGATTAATCTATATGTCACTAATTACAATACACACACAACGTCCAGAATTGTTATGGTTGCGTCTAACAAGAATTGCATAAGTAATGATGCCTTTCTGCTGGTTCTATCGTCTCCTCGTGGGAGCCGTCCTGTGACAGGAATATGTTTCAATGTTTATGTATTTTATCTGCGCGTCGTGTATGATGATCTCGTTACTTCTCGTTACTTCTCGCGAGATTCACGCGCCGCATTTTCTATCTCCAGTCATTTATGACTGTCAGGTTCTTGTTTCCTGTGACCGGGGGAATTGTCACTTTTGATGCCTCTTAAAGCAGTACTTAATTCAACAACTCTTCATCAGTATTTTCGTGATCAGCCCTAAAGGGGACTGGGTTCTCAGCGCATAAATTCATCGCTCCAATCATCTCCGCGCGATACAAAATGCGGGAACTGTTGTCAAAACGAGGCCGCGGGCGACATTTTAACAAAAATACAAGACAATCTAATCCAATTTGAGGCTAATAGAAGAGCTGTTTGTCATTCTGAATCATCTTAATTTCTGGCTGAGTGAACGCGCTCCAATTTAATTTCGGACGCTTTGTCTTTGACAAATTGATTGCGAGAGGGTCTAAGTTGTCACCGGGTGTGAAGGAATCTTTGATGAGGGGAATACAGAGGGTCTAAAGTTGTCACCGAGTCTGAAGGAATCTTTGATGAGTGGAATCCAGTGGTATTGACTAAAAGATGTGTCAGTGTTGGTGACTTGTGATAACCTCAGATAAACAGGAAGTTGAATTCAATTTTAACCTTTCCGCTGGCGTTGTCACAGGGGGCGCTGTCACAGGGGGCGTTGTCATTGGTATATTTCTAATTTGTTTTGATTGTCACAGATTTAATTGACTCAGCATCGTCACACTGGCCGTTTGGAGGCACGTGACGTTATTGAAAACGCCAATAGAGGCTGCGCGAGTGACGTCATCGAGCTCGGCGGACTCGGTTTAAACCCCAACCCCACTGCGCGTGACGTCATCATTTGTTACAACGACTGTCATTATTTCACTTGAAAATAAATCCATTCATTAGAAATGTCTGAAAATGGCGGAGGACCGAGATGTACTTAAACAATAAAGAGTCCGGTAGAATGAACAAGCCGGAATCTTACAATAATAAACCGTATATTACCCCCCCCCCCTCCCTCCCTCCCTCCACCCTTCTGTCCATATCAAAGACAAGCTGAAATTAATAATTACTGTATTGAGTGCAAAATAATGTTTCCTAATTGATTTTAGCGGTCTTCAATTTGACATCTCACGTATTGCTAATGGTCTTATTTCCTATCGGGAGGTCGCTTTTGTTCCGACAGTATTAACACTGCGCGGTCACAGCTGTAGCGTTAGCCGTCTGATTCTTATGGTCAATTTACCGAGAAAGAATTGGAAAAAAACATTCGACTTAGTCTCCGACTAGCCGCCCACGAGACAAAGACCTCCGCCACGCTCCGGGCTATCTTAAAAACCTAATCACAGAATGATTTCAAGGGTGAAACGATTTCTGGGCGATTAATTTTAATCTCATAAATTAGGATCTGAGTCTGGGGCTGGTGGGGAGGATCTGAGGCTGGGGCTGGCGGGGAGGATCTGAGGCTGGGGCTGGCGGGGAGGATCTGGGGCTAATGAAGCTGCTTTTAAACCCTAGTAGCGAAAGCTGGTATTTTTTAATGTTACAAAGTACTATCTGTGCCTACGTTTTACTGATTCGACTCCAGGTTAAAACCAGTTTCCTCCACGTTTCATCCTTGATTAAGAACGCGATTAACATTGACTCCACGTATCCTTGGACTCCCCATACTCGTAGAAAGAAAGGTCATCGTGATGAGTCGTTGTTCAAGAGCGCGTCTGCTAACAACCGTCGTTAAGACTGTAATCCCGTTTGACTCGAGCAGAATCCGTTGTGTACACGTGCCAAATCCTCACCCATCAAAACCGAGACTCTCAGAGATTCTTCTCGGTATCGTTTTTGAGAATCTCATCACGGTGAATTCCGGTTCCGATATCTTGTAGGTTTAAGCCTTGTAGTCTATTGTCCAATGGTATCGACGCACGGAAGAGATCCTGCCCGATTGATACCGGAACACTGGATTACAGGCTCGTAATTTGCAGTGTAAATGGCCTTTAGTCAACACGACTTTGAATCAGAGACGTCGCTGATTATAGCGACAAATACCGCCTCTCAAAACAACAAGACGGATTTCAGTCCGCCCATTAATGGACCACTGGTCCGTTATCAATAATCCTAACACTCAAATTCATCGACATTTTTTCGCGTTTTATATTTCCTTATAAGAGCTAAGTGGTCACCTGACCGATGAGACACCAACTCTTCATGAGTGTCAGTTTTTATACGGCAGCTCACAATGACATGTCTTCGTAGATTTTATTCAGCTTGTCAGATTTTATACGGTAGCTCACAATGACCGAGTAAAATCCAGAAATTAAGTCCAAAAAAGTTCTGTATAAAATGAATATATTATTGAGCAACGTTTCAGCTTTATTCTATAACGGTTCAATAAAGATTGATTGAATTGGATTGTGTCTGAGATACGTCTATCGATATTAAGGGTCGGGATCTTTTAGTGATTAGTAAATGATGTTTTCAGCCAGGTCTGTAGTATCGGGTAGTATCGGGTAGTATCGGGTAGTATCGAGTAGTATCGGGATTCGATACTACTTCACCACTAACTAACAACAACCACACAGATACCGGTGATTCATTCACTAAACAATCGACTGAGTTCCGTTGTAAAAATCTTTGATGTTCCATTAATAATCAAAATGATGTCAGTAGTTTTAGTAACGATGCGCAGCAGCAGCACCAGCAGCAGCAGCAGCAGCAGCAGCAGCAGCAGCAGCAGCAGCAGCAGCAGCAGCAGCAGCAGCAGCAGCAGCAGCAGCAGCAGCAGCAGCAGCAGCAGCAGCAGCAGCAGCAGCAGCAGCAGCAGCAGCAGCAGCAGCAGCCTGAGAGAAGTAAATGTATCGAGTTATTGTCACGAAGTGTCTTCCACTGCCATCAATGTCAGATAAAATACCGAACACGACTTGTCACTCATTCTTAATCAAAAATAGCTAGATGATTGTAAGAACATCAATCAGGTTTCTATTTGACGTTTACAGATGGTTTAATGGACACAGAATATTGCGAGGTCGCGATCTCACGCGGCCGTATCTACAGTCAACTTGGGTTACAAATAACATGCTAGAATTGAACGGTTTATGTCAGGGCGATGTCAAAACTACAGGGTTTGGTTGCACAGTCATGACTCAAGTCCAGAAGTCGTCTTGCAAGACTGGTCTTCAAGTTGTTAGTTTGGTTATAGAACTAAAATAAGCATAGACTGGTCTTTGGTTATAGAACCAAAATGAGTTTAGACTGGTCTTAAGTTGATAGATTGGTTATAGAACCAAAATGAGCTTGGACTGCTCTTAAGTTGTTAGATTGGTTATAGAACTAGAATGAGTTTAGACTGGTCTTAAGTTATTAGATTGGTTATAGAACCAAAATGAGTTTAGACTGGTCTTCAAGTTGTTAGGTTATAGAACCAAAATGGCTTTAGACTGGTCTTAAGTTCTTAGATTGGTTATAGAACAAAAATAAGCTCATAGGATGAAGTCGAAACGTCGAATAAACTCAAGGAAAGATTTCGGTTTTGTTATTCTCTTTACTTCCCAACTGATCACCAGTTTTATATATGAGTTTGAAGAAGCATCTTTCAATCTGTGGAATATGCATTATTGTATGAACGCTTGGTTTATAATCAATCAAAGGTTACCTAATTTTATTACCAGAAATGCCGGTAAATAAAGCCAATATTACATCATCATCTACCGGGTACTGGTAACATAATCAAGCGCTCAGGCGGTATAAACTTCTTTCTTCTATCAAGTGATATAAAGTGCTTCTTCTATACACAGTTCAAATAACTCGCGATCCTGATTACCACATCTCTTCCATCGAGTAATTCGAAACATCCTTCAAATCAATATTTCCATCGATATAAAGTTTGACAATATTTACAAGTAAAACACTACCAGAGGCCCTTAAGGTAGAAACAAACTTTCACACACGACAGAAATCAATGTCAATATGTCGATAACTTTCGCATTTATTCAATGTGAATAAAAATTGCCGATGATTTTACTGTAACTTTCCTGTGGTCGGTATCGGTCATGGACGTGGGGTGATTGTGAAAGTTCAAGGGTGATTGTGAGGAGCGGTCACTGGTGGTGGTACAGCACCCATTCGCACAGTCATGGCTTAAAGACAACCAGTCTAAACTCATTTTATTTCTATAATCAATCTAACAACTTAAGACCAGTCTAAGCCCATTTTGGTTCTATAAACAATCTAATAACTTAAGACCAGTCTAAAGTCATTTTGGTTCTATAACCAATCTAACAACTTAAGACCAGTTTAAGCTCATTTTAGTTCTATAACCAATCTAACAAATTAAGACCAGTCTAAACTCATTTTGGTTCTATAACCAATCTAACAACTTAAGACCAGTCTCAGATCATTTTGGTTCTATAGCCAATCTAACAACTTGAGACCAGTCTAAGCTCATTTTGGTTCTATAGCCAATCTAACAACTTAAGATCAGTTACAGAATAAACACAAATCTTGGACTTAAGTCACAATTGTACAACTGGACCCTCTAAAACTGGTAGCAATGTTTAGGTTTTTTTAGTAATGCCCAGAATGTCACATTATTCAATCGGAATACAAATTACCGAACTTAATAATTAGCAGCAGCAGCAGCAGCAGCAGCAGCAGCAGCAGCAGCAGCAGCAGCAGCAGCAGCAGCAGCAGCAGCAGCAGCAGCAGCAGCAGCAGCAGCAGCAGCAGCAGCAGCAGCAGCAGCAGCAGCAGCAGCAGCAGCAGCAGCAGCAGCAGCAGCAGCAGCAGCAGCAGCAGCAGCAGCAGCAGCAGCCAATTCTTCACGGAATTCTCCATCTCTTTATCGTGTTATCTGTTTATCACGCATTTCACGTGCCAGATTATTACCTTACACGAGTCCTCAGAGGGCTGACTGCGCCTCTGAGGCGAACCGGTAACAAATTGATTTATTTGCTAAATTTACCGCCGGTCCGGTCAGCCGATCGAACCGTGCATAAAAACTCGCCGAGTTCAGACATCGCTTATTGTTTCTATTTTCATAATATGACTCGGTGGGCGATGCTCACGCGGTATACCGAGCTAGGAACCGTTAATGATGAGTCATATATTAAAAGATCTTCTGATCTAATCAACAGAAAATGACATTAGCTCACTGCCTATTGTTTTAATCAGTCAAATGCTATTATCAGCCAACCGTGACGTATTTCCTAAACAAAACCCGTCCACGATCACATGTGATTGGCATAAAACATATCGTCTGCTGACACGGCGGTTGTGCGGGAACTCCCAAATAGCTAGCGGCGCAATCAAAATTACGGATCGTTTCAGACATAAGCTTAACTTATGAATTTATCTGAGGTAGAAAGCTAGTTCAAGAAACCGAATTTAGGATAAAGATAGTTTTCTAGACACAGGCGTTTTTGGGATCATCATATCCCCTCACTCAGTACAGTCTACGTCATCAATATTGGGGCGTTTTAAAATAACAATCAAAACTTTGGAAAATTGCGTTAATTTTGTTATTAATCAAATTTCTAACGTCTATTCAATGAATTTTCAAGGAATTAGAATATTGTGTGAGTCGTTGTGCACTACGTCATCAAAATTGGGGCTCGACTGGTGGCCGATCAATTCAATTCAATTGTCGATACATTCAAATCTAAAATAACTTTATTGATCATTGACAAATATGTGTATTCGATCTTTCATACATTGTCGACGATATTTTTCAAGGCTTCAATAAAGTTTTAAGTAAGTTTATCTTGTTTCAAGGTTGTCTCAGTTGGAAATGCGAGTTGTTGGAAGCGCTGTTTATTGGGTCAGTGGACCCAATAACTAATCACACGCCAGTAGTCAGCGAGTCTGAATACTCATCACTGTAATGAAGTCAAGAACATGTCTTGAAGCAATATATCATAAGTCGTATATTAATCTTCGTATTCAGTACATACAAACACAGCCTGAAGATGCATAGACTTGTAGCCCGTTTAATTACCATAATACCATTGTATGATCTCACCACCAGTAGATATACCTCCTCTACTTCAGGGTCCTGTATCGCACTGCACATTTCAGCACTGGGTAATCATTTAATTATATCTATATAATAATTATTTCCGCGTATCAACAATTCTTGCTGTTTCTTTCTTTCGTTAATTGAAACCCGAGGGAGGGACTGCTCCGGTGCTTCGAGGGAGGGACTGCTCCTTCGCTTCTCAGTATCGGTATATCTTGCATATAACCAGCCATTCTTATCATCTTTCAGTGTACAGAAACTTTTAATAACTTCTGTCATTCTCATTCTGAGTTGAGTTGCCACAGTTTTTGGGATTCACGATAAAATCCCTGAAGGCGTTGATAAGTTACAGGACAGTTCATTTTAAAAAGATTGTTTTATAAAATCGGAGGAAAAGTTGTTCATCCCTATGTACGCAGTGATGCTAGTATTCGAACCCGGGACCTCCAGCACACGAACCAGGTCACGATCTAACCATTTAGCTGGTGACCAGTCAGAATAGATGTGGTGACTTCATTCCGCGTATTCACCCGCTTTCATTTGGCAAAAAATTGAGAGAAACACACATTTACCAAAAACAGACCAGCAGTAAATGCCTTAACCCTAGCTCGTTCCACCCTAACCCTAACCCTAGCCTTGCGGGTCGTCCCGAACCCTAGCGAGACTCGATCCGACAACCACAAGCACACCAGCCGAGCATGCTAACCACTAGACCATAGATCGGTAGTGATTGACAGAGTTGGTAAGTTTGTCTGGTCAGTGCGGTGACCGGTAACCAGTCAGTGTGGTGACTGGTTACCGGTTGTCAGGTTTGGTTGTTGTCAAATGCTTTATTGAAGCATTTCTGACTCTTTTACTCTTAGAGAGCGGTATCTAAAAACTGTCACATGATCATTATTTAATGATGTTTAAAGGATTAGATGTTGATATAGAGTGTAATAATTAGATTTTAGAAGCTGTATAAGATCGCAGCTGATGAAAACATTAGTTTTATCAGTTCGTCTGAATGAACTCAGGAAACAATGATATTCTACTTCAATTTGTTTTAATCATGATACAAGACGCCTTACATGATTTCATTATTACACTTCGACGACCAGTAAATTATCGGCTGCCGCCTTGTTCTACTGGTGACGATGGATTATCAGATAAAGCCTGCAGCTAAAGTTTTTACTTGGTTTCCAAAATTACGAAGTCACAAGAACTGAAGGACGAATACATATAATATATGAATTCCCTCAACATTGGGCATAAAAAGTCTGAAATGTTTTCTTGAACCGACGTTTCAAAGCTTTTATCTATTTGATGTTTTTGAGGATCATCTTCAGGAATATTGGTATCAATGGTTAATGAGGACAACACTAGTATTCCTGAAGATAATTCGACTATATCCTATCATAGACCTGTATTCCTGGGTCCAGTTCCACAGTTCTGAGTTAAGATTTGACCCTGGGTTAAAACATTGAAAATGAACTAACTTTAACTCAGAGTTAACTCTAACTCACAACTGTGGAACTGGGTCCTGAAGATGACTATTAGGATAAAGTCGAAACGTTGAATAAACTACACTAGCTCAAGGAATACAGTATTCCTGAAGATGACTATTAGGATATAGTGGAAACGTTGAATAAACTACACTAGCTCAAGGAAACATTTCGGACTCTTTTCATGTTTAAGTGAGCAGGAACTTTAAATGCCGGACTCAGAATGTTTCATCAATGGTTATATAATTGAAGAGTAAATTGTCAGGGTTGGGTAATGAAGGAGTTGTGTAGATCAGTAAACACGAAGTACTTAATGTAGTTTTTAAATCTCGCCCTGACAAGTTTTACAAAGTATACAGTACTATCTGTCCTGTGTTTTACCGATTCGTCACGGAGTTGACGATAAGGTCTCACCAGTGCGTTACCCACACCGACTGACAGTCAATCGAGGCAATTTCTACCGTAAAAGCAAAAGTGTTTTGAAATAACAGCAATTTGGTAGAATTTTCTTCGCGTCTGCAGAACGTGAGTCGAGATGATGAAGGCTAAATGCTCATGCTCGCTATTATCGCTTCAGCCCGAGGGGAACCACACGATATTTCCTGAGGAGAGTATCTCCCTCCCTCTCTCCCTCTCTCCCTCCATCTCTCTCTCCCTCTATCTCTCTCCCTCCCTCCATCGCTCTCCTCCCTCTCCCTCCCTCCCTCTCTCCCTCTCCCTCCCTCCCTCTCTCTCTCTCCCTCCCTCTCTCTCTCCCCTCACTCTCTCCCTCTCACTCTCCCTCTCTCTCCCTCCCTCCATCTCTCCCCCTCCCTCATTCCCTCCCTCTCTCTTCCTCCATCTCTATCTCTTCCTCCATCTCTCTCTACCTCCTAGGGGGAACCATACGGTATTTCCTGAGGAGAGCATCTCCCTTCCTCTCTCTCCCTCCCTCCCTCTCTCCCCCTCCCACCCTCCCTCCCTCTCTCCCTCCCTCTTTTTCCCTCTATCTATCTCTACCTCCTGAGGGCAACCACACAGTATTTCCTGAGGAGAGCATCTCCCTCCCTCTCTCTCTCTCTCTCCCTCTCTCTCCCTCTCTCCCCCTCTCTCCCTCCCTCTCTCCCTCCCTCTTTTTCCCTCTATCTATCTCTACCTCCTGAGGGCAACCACACAGTATTTCCTGAGGAGAGCATCTCCCTCCCTCTCTCTCCCTCCCTCCCTCTCTCCCCCTCCCACCCTCCCTCCCTCTCTCCCTCCCTCTTTTTCCCTCTATCTATCTCTACCTCCTGAGGGCAACCACACAGTATTTCCTGAGGAGAGCATCTCCCTCCCTCTCTCCCTCCCTCCCTCTCTCCCCCTCACTCTCTCCCTCTCCCTCCCTCCCTCTCCTTCCCTCTATCGATCTCTACCTCCTGAGGGCAGCCACACGGTATTTCCCGAGGAGAGCTTTATGTACCAGTACCATCTCCCTCTATCTCTCTCTCTATCTACCTCCTGAAGTTGTACATCACACCGTTAACGAACCAAACGATGGTGTAATCCTCACTGAATGAACATATCACGTGTCAATTATAATAACTGACAATAGCAACTTGTATCCTCTTCTTTCTCTATTCTCGTCAGTTTCCTCATTAGCACGCGATGTTTTCGATAATAAAATGAATGCATCGAAACAAACTCTGCCTGTTTCCGACGAGATAATTAAACGACTTATCAATACTTAATGGATCAGTAACTATCCCACTAGATGGCGTGACGAGCATTAAGTCTGTCAGTTTGTAGGCCCCGATATATTGTAAATAGTGTATAACATGTGCAGCATTGCTAATTATTTTGTTATATTCTACGAAGAAAAGTTTATATTTTCTGTGTTGATTGTAAATATGGTATATATACTGAAATATTGAAAATGACAGAGACGTGGAAGACCGAGTTACTACTAGCGACACCTGGTGGATCTTCACTTGCCACAAGTGGAATCTTCAGTCGGAGCGCAGTATCATGGGAGGTTTCCTATTGTTGACTGCAGCGAAAGCAGAACATAATATTAGATATCAGCATTTTTGGTAGCTGCCTATATTGTTGACAACAACAATGGCGGCTTAAAACAAAATGGCGTCATTTTCGATCAGGTGCTGAATCTAATCAGCGATTATCGAGACATTGTCACCAAAAAAAATCAGCAATCTATATTTCGAATTCGCATGATGATTCTAAACGGTGATGTGTAGTACCGGTGATTGAAATTTAACAGTTTGATCGACGTATTAAGACGCCGGGATCGTACGCGTACATTGTTCTCGGATTTGACGCTGAGAACAGCTCTTTTCGTCAATTAGTCTGGCAGACTCAGTCACGTGACGTGACATGCTGCTATTTTACACGCGAACAGATAAATCGATATTGTTCTGTTATCGTTAAAAGATGTTCTTCTATTTTGTTTTTGTTGTTGAACGCAATTTATGGTTGAATCCTTGCTACAAAGTAATAGATAACAGGAACAAAAAAGACGAGTTTATTTCTGATCAATGACAGCCAGTAAACCGGGGGTATTTCTGATCAATGAGAGCCAGTAAACCGGGGGTATTTCTGATCAATGAGAGCCAGTAAACCGGGGGTATTTCTGATCAATGAGAGCCAGTAAACCGGGGGTATTTCTGATCAATGAGAGCCAGTAAACCGGGGGTATTTCTGATCAATGACAGCCAGTAAACCGGGGGTATTTCTGATCAATGACAGCCAGTAAACCGGGGGTATTTTTGATCAATGACAGCCAGTAAACTGGGGGTATTTCTGATCAATGACAGCCAGTAAACCGGGGGTATTTCTGATCAATGAGAGCCAGTAAACCGGGGGTATATCCGTAGCTAATCGATAGAAACCATTATCTCTATTTCTACGGCTCTTACACATTCTAGAATTGTTTAGAAATATTACTTGTATCTATCCTGTACCAATACATTGTATTTTATATTGTAGGATATACACATTGTATTCAGTTGTTGTTATTATCACAAACAAGTATTTTACCTGGAATCTAGGGTGGTTCACATTGACCGGGTGCTAGGGGGTGCTTCAGATATGAGTGGTTCTGTTGTTTACTGATTTATTGAAGATTTCTAGATTAGTTTCTATAGACCTTCCCACAGGTTATGCTAAAACTGTAATTTATTTGTGGGGTGGGTTATACGGCCTTGAGTTCTATTATTTCTCTATGAGATTTTATGAGATAAAATCCTACCGTAGCCTCTTAGAATTCGAGGCATCTTTAAGTGTAGTTTTGTTTGTTTTATGGGCTTTTGTTTCTGACTTCAGACACGTATAGGGCAGGCGGGGATCTATCCAATCTAAAGGTTTCACTCTAAATCATGAAATACGGTGGTTGACCTTGGGGGTTCACGGAGTATTATCCCCCCCCCCCCCCCAAAAAAAAATGAAACAGTTCGAATATATTCTGGTCCTCAAGATATTCATTTAAGAATTAAACGATGCAGGCCATGTTCATATTCTAAACTCATCTTGTGTGTAAAATATTCAATTGGAATTTCGAATCTCTGAATATGGGTAAAAGCATTCTCTAACCGAACAGTCAGATTCATGGGTCTTTTCATACCGTGTCCTCTGATTGGCTGAATAAGGTACTACGTCACGCATATTAGTTGACTGATGGTCACCAGGTGAAATTGTATCTAGGCGACAATTTCGCGTCTGATATGAGTTTTAGTAATTTCATAATTGTGGAAATTTGATTGGCGACCGGTGAGGGATGTCATCCATGCACTGTGATCTAATTGGATCCTAAGTGCCAATATGTTTAAATGAGTCATCTGCTTATAAGATGGGTTTCTACGGTCTGATAATCGCTAGTCCATTGTGTCTTGACAGGAGATTGCTATGAAGGTGCGGGGTTCACTAATTTCTCTGCTGTATTGTCGGCGGTACCGTCTCATGACTCACAAGGGGAATACCTTTCTTCTCGCTAATTTTACATCAATTTGTACAAAATTACTACTTAAAGGCCGCGATCTTTTAGCCCTATCTTTACTAACATAGTCACATTGATCACGTATTAGCGTGTTAAAGGTTTTAGAAATCCGGGCAGATCTGGAGATGGACACGTGACTATTAAGGGTCACTTAGCACTATTAAAAAACGGGCACAAAACGGCCCCGAGGTATTCGCCTTTTTCCCTGATAACCTGCCCTTAGAAGACACTGTTGAAACGTCGAATAAACTTTTAGCTCATTTCATTTAGCTCATGGAAACATTTCTGACTCTTTTATTTCTAGTGTGGGATTTTATATGAAAGAAAAATATGGTGTTTGATTTGGAATATTTCAAAGTATTCCTCCAGCTTATATCCCGAAGATGAAAAAGACTATTAGGATTGAGTCAAGATGATAAATAATTATCGGCTAGAGGAAACATTTCTGATTCCTTTTAGTCCTTTTATCATCAATACATGAGTATCCAAACCAAAACTACAAAAATACACCTAATGATACAATGTATCATCAGATATGTAGGCCTACCACAGAGTGTATCTACACTACATTCAAACAAAGTATCCACGAACATGCATAACCGTATAAACAAATCATCATCATCAAGTCTTGACAATTATCTGATGACGTATATAATTATATATGTTTATCTGTGTAATGTAAACAATCAGTGATTTATAGAAAATTCTTTCTCTAATCGAATATTTATTGGTGAATGTTCTGTTCGTTTAGATGAATAACAACATATCAAAACCAGTGATAAGAGAGAGAGAGAGAGATAGAGGGAGAGATGAGGGAGAGAGAGAGATGTGATGGGTGAGGGAGAGAGGAGAGAGATAGGGAGAGAGGGAGAAAGAGAGAGAGAGAGAGGGAGAAAGGGAGAGAAATGTGATGGGTGAGGGAGAGAGGAGAGAGAGGGAGATAGAGGGAGAGATGAGGGAGATAGAGTGATGTGATGGGTGAGGGAGAGAGATGGGGAGAGGGGAGAGAAAGAGAGAGAGAGGGGGAGAGATAGGGAGAAAGAGAGAGGGAGAGAGGGGGAGAGGAGAGAAAGAGAGAGAGGGGAGAGAAAGGGAAAGTGATGAGAGGGGAAAGCGTGAGGGGAGAGTGATGTGAGAGGGGAGGAGAGGGGAGAGGGGTGAGTTAGAAATATATACATCATGATCGCCATCTCTTCAATAATGGCTGTTTAGTTGATAACTCTTATTACTTGATCATCTTTTCAATTTCAATAGCTGAAAATACTAAAAGTTCTTACTCAACTTGAAGATGAACTAAAAGAACTGATCTTCATTGTTTTCACATTTGAATTTGTTCTATATTTATAGGTTTAGTTGGCCTATTTGTCTGATGGATATTGATGACGTCTGCACTAGTAAGATAATAGTCGACATCCAAACTTAGAAGAAATTCATCTGTTTCAAAACTGTAATTATAGTGTAAGTACGTCCACATATCTACTCAAATAACATTTCCGTAAATTTGATTTTGAATTTAGAAATGATCGTTTGTTGACGGTAAAATAGATATCATTGTTATTTCAATATTCGCCTTTGTTGTCGGCCTTTGTCAACGTAATGTGATACTAAATAAATACTATTTTAAAAAAGATCGCTTTAGGCGAAAGAATTGCGGCATCATTTTTAAGAGTAAAATATACGTTTACTGTTACTGTGTATATTGATACGGATATTGACTGTTATATTGTAATCTGAGAATATTTGTACATTGTGAAACACCTTCGAAAATTAAACGTTTATCGTTAAATGCTGTAACGATATCGATGAAATATTTCTATTTTCATCGATTGTGTTAAACACAGCGTCGAATAAGATACCGCCGTTTGTACAATATTGACCCCATAAATTGCCTGAATTTGTTGGGAAGTCATTGACTTCTAGTCCACAGCCGTTTTATCATTATTCAGCCCTTAATCACTGTTCAGCTATATGGATATTTTACCGGGCTGTTGTCAAAGTAACAAGGCGTCTCGTCCTAAGCGATCGCACGTAGGAATGATTTATATGAATTTGAATCCCAGACGAATCAGCGCATTCCCAGATGTGACAGCTTTTAGTTTACTCAGTGACTTTGTGCGGTCGGGTTGATTGTCGTTTGGGGACGAATTGAAAAATATGATAACAACAATAGTCAACGGTTACAATACAAAATACAGACGCAATAATTTTATTGATCTTTCGGAATCTCTCTCACTGCAGGAGTCTCCTGGAATTATTGATCACTGCTATTGTACCATCGTAATCCGGAAACTAGAAAAATTAGAATTGTCACCCGGGTGCACTGAAACCTGATCAATAGATCTAATTTCTAATTTCTGAACACTGATATAAATCAACGCATTGTATTTCGATTTATTGTAACAGCGCGCGCTGCAAATTAAGTAGCGTGAAAATTGATCTGAGCGGCGCGGTGTTTATAGATATAAGCACCGCACCACATCCGACCTAGGGCAGGTGATTAGGGGCACATGTAAAACTAGATAAAATAAGGGAAAAAACAACTTGGACGTCGTCACGTCCGCGTCAAATACGTTGTACCCTGGAACTGAATGCTTCTGGAATAAAGCTGCATTCTTTGTACCGGTACTAGAAACAAGTGTCACAAAAATGTAATCCTCGCTTTCTAAGATGAGGTTGCCTCCGACCAAGGGATGACTCCGAGTCAGCTTCGGCCGGAGAGGCGACCTAACCCGAGGATGGCGTGTGATTCGGCCGGAGGTGTAGTTGGGTCCGACCTACCCCCTTCCCTACACAAATCCCCCCCCCCCACGATATTTCCTTTCTGCGCCATTTTTATATCGAGATATCTTTTTGCAAAACTTTGTTCGATTCCATTTTTACACAACCTCGTGACTAATATTAGAGTCAGGTTATTCATTGACGTTCTGTATCAATCAGTAAATTCCGGGCCAAGTTTTAGAAAAACACAAGAATCTATATTTTTCTAGTTTAGAATCCATATCTCAATATTCAGAGCCGCACAGTAAACTCGCGTCGGTGTCGGCGCTGCTTGCACCACTCTCAGAGATTACAGTTCTATCCCCGAGGCTGAGAACGAAATAGTCAGAATCTTATCATCATCAAAGACTCGAGCTTTGAAAGTGTAAGCTGAGAAAACGGAAAGGCATCCAACACAGACTTCAGTTGAGTTCTCTTTATACTCGATTACACAGAATTACAACTTACTCCGAATTGATTCGTCTGCTATATCGGCAGACGAGACCAATTCAATTAATTTTGGATTTAGAAAAGCTTAAATAACTGGTATTATCACTTCCACTAGAGGTTTAAAAGGTCCGCGTTATAGTGCTGTGAGTAAGTCGACACCAGTCAATATGTGACCCTACATTTCCCCGTTGACCCGAACATTCCCCAAACCTGACGAAATCCACGGCTCTATTCATCACCCTGACGTATTGACGAAAGATAATGATGAAAAACGATCGATTTTATTGAATGTAACCTTTCCTTAGAAAAATATACTCAGCGATAAGATCGTTTCGCCTTTGAGGCTGACAGGCATCATAAGGGTATAAGGCACGGCCAGAGGGTATTTTGATTTGATCGTTTTTAAACTTTCCGAACCACCATCCTATCATCTTGAAAAGTTGGAAAGTTGTTTATAGATAAATTTCTACCGTAAAGTTAACATTTATTTATTGGTCCTCTCGTATTTTTTCTAAGTCCCACGGGTTTCATCATCCTGTCGTCCTCTTCAAATTGTTTGTAACTGATAAAAACGTTGTTTCTCTGCAATCGTCTTAATGGCTACCTGCCACCCCTGCGTGTTGAATGTCGTCGCCTTGCTGCTGCTGATGCTGCTGATGCTGTAACCAGTCAGTACTGCTGCTGTCGACCACACTGTTAGGATGCTTACTGACACGTTCTCGTCTGTTTAGTGGCGCCAAATCTTGGATTTTAGTATTTTCTGGATTTAAAACATGGGATTCGTTTGGAAGGGATTTTATTTGAAGGTATTGTCAGTGTGTTTGTTTCTGTTGTTAGAATAAGATAGAGAATTCTCTGGAGTAAATTATCCAAATCTTCACTGAATTTCAAATTCGGATCTTCACAAATCTTCTGAAATGCTTGATTAATTATGTGTTCGAAATTTCATTTCTGATAATAAGAATTATTAACAGGTGAAATTTCTGTCGCTGTTTCATGGAGTCCTTGGTCCATAAAATCTTTTTTTCATAATTCATTCGATTTCATTCAATTATTCACCAAATAACTTTTCCTATTGTATTATTTTCGAAGGACAGAAGGAATTGTCATCATCTGATTTTTTTTTTAATTCGTAAGATTAGATATCTTTTTTCTAGAAACCTCACGTAAACCTAGTCAGTAACCTGGAGATTTTTCACAAACCACATAAGTTTGGTATAAGCCCATCCGATTATAAAAGCTTACCAGAACGACGACCATGTAACTAACTAATACCCTCCTACTTCGTAGAAATTATGAAATTCTGGAATTTCTTATAAAAGATTATTTTCCAAAAGTTTTCCTGAATACAGAATTAGCGAACTAGAAAATTAATGATAAATGAATTATTTGACGCCTCGGTGAAAATGTAGTACGTTCAAGGATAAACTTGTTTTGGCAAGAATCGAGCGAGGAAAATGTAACTCAGTGAAATCTGAAGTTGTGAAAATTTCTGAATGAGGGGTTGTGCAAGGGGATAATATTGTTCAAATAGTCAAATAGTTGTGGAGAAACAGCCAAAAATGTTAACGAGAGAAATCCCACAATAACTCTGCCATAACAGCCAGAAATGAAAAGTTCTCAAACGTGGTGAACGGATAATAAGATAAAAACCCACTATCTACACATTAAAAGAATTTAAAAACAAGAATTTATTTATTCAATCTAAAATATATAGAATACACGACGTTTGGATCTCACCCTAGAGATCATCGTCTGGTGTGTTAAATTCTTTTAATTTGTAGATAGTGGGTTTTTATCTTATTATCAAAATGATATATATTACGAGCAGCGTTTCGGCTAAATACTATTAGCCACAATCATCGGGCGTATACTGGCCAAAAATGTTGTTGTGTCGGTGAGGAAAATATAAGAGTTTTGTATATAATACTGATATGTAAATAATCGTTTTGACCCTTTTTTACGTAAATAGAAATGGAATACAAACTGAAACTATTTTCTCACCAATCACGGACAGTTGTTTATGCCGATCTTTCCTGTATATTTAGTGGCCTATAAACATCGTGTCAAATTTCCTACAGTAACTGTTGTGTGTAGGGCGCGCGCGGGCGCAGGAAGACGGCAGACATCTGCGAGCGATGGAGAATCAGTCGCCTGTGAAGTGTTGACACAAACACCGCTATAGACTACAGATTAGTGCTGATGTGCAGTTCTCATAATTATCGTTAATGGTCCGGAAAAAACAAGAAAGTTAATAAGCCATGAAAACTAATTACTCGGAAACAGTTGTTTTTTGTGTTAATGCTTTCCGCTAATTTAGAGAAGAAACGAAATCTCAGACAATTTCCGCAAATAAAGCATTTTAAAAAGGTGGATATATCATAAATCTGGCATTTCTTTCAACTCGCTGGTCACAGGTGCAGCGTCTATTAATTAGATTATTTCGTCGAGGAGATGCATCTCTGGGTGGGGATCCATTCTGTCTGGGTGGGGATCCATTCTGTCTGGGTGGGGATCCATTCTGTCTGGGTGGGGATCCATTCTATCTGGGTGGGGATCGAAACGTTGTGGTTTCATGGTTCATGAATCTTATAATTCTGGATGTATTTATTAGGCAGATGTTATGTTCACTGAGGTTGAGTAAACATTTCATAAATGACGAAATCTTTTAAAGATTTCACTGTTTTATTGATTGGATTCACACAGATTGAGATCTGGATGATTCTATGGATGATGATACCCGGCGGGCATCGTTTCTAACGATCTCTGACACAAGCACCCCCCATACCGACAGGCGCACACCGGCAGCGCGCACACCACGTGGTCAATACTGTTGTAAGCACTACTAACTGACACTTTTGTCTCATGTTTTGACTTTACATCTGGACTCAGTCGTCTGTTTGTCTGTTTGTGACACTGATTACTTGTAATGTAAACAGAACACCCAACATCACTACAGATTTGCGCATATACTATTACTTAGAATAAGGTACAATACTGACCATTAGAACTACGAGAACTAGGAGAACAGATCAAGCGTCGAGATTAGAATGTATATATGAGTGAAACCCGCTATGTACGAATTAAAATATTTACAAGTAAGATTTATTCATTATTCAAACTTCAGATTCATTATTTACACCTGACGATGATCTCTAAATGACGATGATAGATACGAGTCCTGATTTGTCTTCTCCATTTTGAATTTTTTTATTTAATTAAAAAAATCGCTTTTAAATTTCTAAATTTGTGTATAGTGGATTTGTTGTCAACTGACCATTTTACTATCGACAGAATCTATCCTATATCTATCACATGGTCGGGGCGAGTTGACTTACGCAGTGAAATGGTTACGGGAGATATCGGATCATGTGTAACAGGATAAGATGTTGTACACAGTTAGTTTATAAAGGTTGTATAAAAGTTATTGCGCTCACGCGTGTATAGGCACCGACTCATCTCAAGTTAGATGGATAGATAATGAATACTGGTTTGTTAATCGCTTTATTGCGCACCTGGTCAATTACTGAAACAGCTGTAACTGTCTTTAGTGAGCAGTAACAGTGGTTTCAATCTCTCCCTCTCTCGTACTGCTGCTGCTGCTGCTGCTGCCGCCGCTGCTGCTGCCGCTGCTGCTGCCGCCGCTACAGTTCGATCGAATGGAATGAATGGTATCAGGATAATATAAAATCCCTGCGTGCTTAGATAAAGTCTAAAAAGTTTCCTTAGGCACTGATAGTTTATTCTATGTAAAGTCTCTTCGGGAATACTGGTGTTTTTATGTTGTATATGACCGACCCCTATAGTTTGTTTCAAATCATATCGTTTAGATTTGTCTCATCGTTCTGAACTACACATGTTTATCTCATATGTTTTTATAACACAAATATTCCCGAACACAACTATAAGGATGATCTGTACTATAAGTTCATAAACATTTCCGACTCTTTTTATTCTCAACGTGAAGGGATCTTGTATCGTAGGTTCAGGAATTACAGGTTACAAAATTATTCCTGAAGATGACTATTAGAATAAAGTCGAAACGTTGAATAAACTACACTAGCTCAAGGAATACAGTATTCCCGAAGATGACTATTAGGATTAAGTCTAAACGTTGAATAAACTACACTAGCTCAAGGAATACAGTATTCATGAAGATGACTATTAGGATATAGTCGAAACGTTGAATAAACTACACTAGCTCAAGGAATACAGTATTCCTGAAGATGACTATTAGGATAAAGTCGAAACATTGAATAAACTACACTAGCTCAAGGAATACAGTATTCCTGAAGATGACTATTAGGATAAAGTCAAAACGTTGAATAAACTACACTAGCTCAAGGAATACAGTATTCCTGAAGATGACATTAGGATAAAGTCAAAACGTTGAATAAACTACACTAGCTCAAGGAAACATTTCAAACTGTTTTCATTCTCAGTGTGTAGGGATTTCAATACAACACGGACTCGGAATGTTTCATCAATGGTTAAAATCCCGCCGATGTTGAAGTTGCCGAGAAACTGTTGTTAAACTGTTTACGCATTAAATCTAATTAATGTACACTGTTAAAATTAAGCGAATGAAAATCAATTGTGTTTTAATCGTCTTTCTCTCTGTCGGGTAACAATGAAAACATATAGGGTCCTTCACTCGATATGTTTGTACCCCGTAAAGTGAATCAGACAGAGACGTCGCAGATTTCATTTCATGTAATTGATTTCTTCTGATTTCATCGCTTTTCGTCGTTTCACTATGTCGGGAATGAGACACAACTCTCTCCATCTCCCTCTCCGCGCGTTCAATGGTTTTATTTGCATCATGAACTACCAGTTGTTATAACTAAAACGTGTTTGACCATTTTGAGCCACAGCAACTGCATTACTAACTAACTATATGATTAAATCTATTCTATTTCCATATATTTACAGATTGAAAAATGACTGTGGCCAAAGCCCCGCTGTTAAATCAAAAACAGAAACACCGCGCATTGACCGCCTCAGACGACAGCCTGGTGGATGTGGATTTTAGAGCGCCGCCTATCGTCAAACGGAAATGCGGACGAAGTGGACTAATCGTCATAGCGGCCATTTGCTTTTTTATCATTCTATCAATATTCGCTCGACTCATGTACGCCAGTATTTTAGGTCAACCATTCCTCTGCCTTAGTTCCGATCAAAATTCGCTAAAACACTCGTCTAAATCCGATCACACGAAACAGCAGCCGACTAATTTGCATATTCGCGGTACTAAGCGACGGTTACCGCAATGCATTGTTATCGGCGTTCGAAAATGCGGAACGCGCGCATTGTTGGAATTTTTGAACTTACACCCGGATGTGAACGCAGCCATGGAGGAAATTCATTTTTTCGATAACGATGACAATTATAAATACGGTTTGGATTGGTATCGCAAACGGATGCCGTATTCTTTCCCGCACCAGGTAACCATCGAAAAGAGTCCGGCTTATTTCATCACGGAGGAGGTGCCGCAGAGGATATACGCCATGAACAGTAGTATCAAACTGCTATTGATCGTCCGTAACCCGACAGTTCGAACGATCAGCGACTACACTCAAATTCACTATAATAAACTCGCCAGAAATAAAAGTCATCAAAGTTTTGAGCAATTAGCCATCGATCAGGTGACTGGGAAGGTGAATCTACATTTAAAAGCTATCAGGACTAGTATCTATCATCGTCACATGGAGCGATGGTTGGAGATATTTCCAGCCAGTCAGGTTCTGATCGTCGACGGTGACGAACTCATTCGGAACCCGATTCCGCAGATAAAACGCGTAGAGAAGTTTCTCGGATTGGCGCATAGAATTACGAGAGAGAATTTCTACTTTAACGAAACGAAAGGATTTTATTGTATGCGTAACGAAGGACAGGACCATTGTTTGGGCACGGGGAAAGGGCGCAAACATCCCCGAGTTCATCCTGAAGTGATGGAAAAACTTAACAATTTCTTCCGACCCCACAACGAAAGATTCTTCGAAATGACAGGAACTTATATCGACTGGCCTTAATTTCACTTACTACAGAAAACATTAATCATTTCAACTCGTAGAATTCCAGCACGCGATTACACAGTCAGTGACGTGCCGGGTTAGAATTCGGGCTTCAGATTCTGAAATGAACTAATTTAAAACTTTATTCACAATTGCAGAACTGGATCCAGTTCCACAGTTGCGAGTTCACTCAGAGTTTAAACATTGGAGGTGAATTAATCTCATACTGAACTCACAACTATGAAACTTGGTCCCACAGTCCTGAGTTGGAGTTAAAAAATGAAATGATTTTGACTCAAGAGTTAACTGTTTCTCACAGCTGTAAAACTGAGTTCAGGAATCTGATTGTAACAAAGAGTTTATTCGACTCGGGATCTATGAGTTTAATCAAACGGAATTCGACCAAAAAAGAGATTTAATTTTAATCAGTTCTGGAAGGGCGAAATATAATCATAATTTGTGATATTTTCTTACGAAACTCTAAAAGACTTCGAGTCGGTTACCGATTTTTTCTGAGTTGGTTTTAATTTGTAATTATTTATTTGTTTTTGTTGAAATGTTTTTTTAAGGCTTTAATTTCACCTGACGATTTGAACGGATGTCCATTATACGAATTTCTACTAAAATATTATTGTCTTTTCTAGAACATAAATTGTACTTCGAATACGAACTGTGATCGATACCGAGTACTCGGGGTCTGTCGTATGCGCGCACGTGCCGCCGAGTTCAATGATTCTTTAGCCTGTGGGTTCAGCTCAGTAATGAGAAGGTTCGGTTAATTCCAGCTTACATCATAACACCGATGACATTCAAAAGCTATACGTATATTTACTCATCTTACTCCGCTGGTATTCGAATAATCTATATTTTGGAACGCAAGAACTCAACTCGATCGATACAAGTCACGAAGTGAATGCAGTGTAGATGTTTTAGCACCAGAACGAATCTATTTCTGCCAAGGTATTTTTGATGTCAAAAGCTACTCATCTAATTGTAGCTAATTACACTGCGTTAGAATACGAGTTTTTAATTACGTTTTAGAATGTGTTTTATGAATAGATTTAAATGATTATTTTCTGTTTATAGAATATATTATTACTCGTAATCATCACGTGATATCCGTGATTTAAAATGTCATGTAAAAGTTCTACAATTATGAATGAAGATTTCATTGATCAAAAAATCGATTGAAAATACAGAAATATTTCGGGTCCTTCGTCGGTTCGTTTGACTAGAATAAAATGATTTCTATATCAATTTATAATTGTAGGATTTTTATATTTTAATTAATGTTTGTGTGTAATGATCGCGGTAGTAACTGGAATGTACGTTTTCAGCGGGAACCTGTCGAGATGTCTCCACTCATTATATTTCATACATACACATGATATACTTACTACAATGTACAAGGAATCCTTGTTATAACGACCTTGGTCGAGTATAGGGACCTCGAATTTCATCCCAAACAGGACAATTTCAGTAATTTCAAACTGTATGAATCATAATAACGAACGGATTTCCTGTGTTCGTTGTAACAAGGTTCAACTGTATATAGATCTATCGGTTATAACGAACAGATTTTCTGGTCTCCTGAAGTTCGTTGTAATGAGGTTCAACTGTATATAGATCTATCAGTTATAAGGCTAAAAAAAAATTGATACCTTGTTTCTCTGCTCTGCTGAGCTTAAATGTTGACCCGGCCGGCCGCCTATCTACCCTATACATTACTTTTTTTAAAAATCGTGATCAATTTTACCATAACAGACCCGGCCGCTATAGAAATGAACTGTTTATAAATTTTATCATATTTTACAAAAATGACCCGGCCGCTGCGGAGAAACAAGGTATCATTTTTGTTTAGCCTAACGAACATATTTTCTGGTGTCCTGGAGTTCGTTGTAACGAGGTTCAACTGTATATAGATCTATCAGTTATAACGAAGATATTTTCTGGTCCCTTGTTCCTAGTTCCACAATTCTGAGTTAGGATTTGACTCCGATTTAAAACATCGAAAATGAACTAATTTAAACTCAAGCGTTATAACTTAGAACTGTACAACTGGATCGTGTAGTCCGTTGTAACGAAGTTCCGCCGTATTTAAACATAAAGCAAGCCATGTCAAAGAATAATAAATTTATGAAATATAACGTATGAAATTTGCTTCAGGCAATTTGAATATTCGACACAGAAAATACTGATGATGAAATATAACGTTTTACATGTAATTCACAAGATTATTCGCAGTAATTTATAACAGACTATAAACCATAAATCAATTAGACGTTTTCTCTTTTCAATTCAATTAAAACTCAAATTATTCAAATTATTAAAAAACGGCGCTTGTTCCTAAATGCGTTCATTAAGCTAATCGTAAACATGTTTAATTCATTATTAGCCGTTGTTTTTCCCCCACGAGGAACAGTCAGTCCTACGCAAGCATAATTCATAAATATTCAAGAAAAAATAACTATATTTCAAAATGTTTCATTTCAAGTGCAAATACTTGTACATATATTATATATATAAACATACGGAGTATTATTTGCGAACGAACTATAATGAAACGATGATAATGTTCACAAATATCTCTCGCATTTATGACTGGGAAAATGGACACGAATTCCTGTTTTTGTGTAAATAGATGTAATCGGTGTAACTTCATAAAGTGGCATCATTTTGATATAGCATTAAATATTTGTAAATCACTAGGATAAGTGTGATACCGTTCTTGAGATGTGAGATCCTTTGTCTTGCCATTTATCATTTATCGGTCGTGAAATCCATTTTTGTCGGATTTTTATCGATAATCTGTAAATCAATAATTCATAAGAAAAACTGTATCTATAGACTTAATGAATCTTTGATGCTTTCAATGATGGGTTTATTATTCAGATAATCTACAGGAGGTCCCAGTTACGCGGTCATGGCTTGTGAAACCGGGTTGTAAGAGACCAGTTGCACAATTGTGACTTGGTCTGATATCTTAAGACTGGTCTTTGGCGGATATAGAACTTAAATGATCTTCGACTGGTCTTAAATCTAAGCCGAGACTGTGCAAATGGGCGCTAGAGTTTTAACTCGAAAAGTGGTCTTAAATCACAAGACTGGTCTTAAGACTTTCGAAATGGTCTTAGACTGGTCTTAAGTTCTAGATTATAGAACGAAAATGTGCTTAGACTGGCCTGACTGTGGAACTGGACCCATAGATTCGCTCAAAGCTCTGGAATAAAGATGTTTTGTTTGTGTGTCTGTCTGTCTGCAGAAATTTCCGAATTGTTCCTATTTTCCGCTACTGATCACTGTGCATGGTGAGATCTGCGTTTGAATAAATTCAAATACAGTTTAATCATCGCTATGTTGTATATATATAAGTATATTCTCAAATCTTCTGATATAAAAAAAAAATCCTCGGAAAGATTTCAAGTAAATAAAGTAGAAAAGTTGTAATTATTTTGTTCAAAATCGGTTTCTTATTTCGCTTTCTTTTTTTTCAAATTGAGGTTTCGTTCTTCGCGTCTCAGATGATTTCCTCCAATCTGCTGAAACGATTTGTTCCAAGCTGAAGAAGAAATGGATTAGAAATACAACAGCGGAGCATTCAACCTCAGACGACTCCATCCTCGTCGCTTCAAAAATTTGATTTATATTCACAAGGCCCATGGTCCAAATTTGGAATTTCTGGCCGCATGGCTGGAAAAGCTGCTCCGGGAGTGGCCTAGCATCGGGGCGGGGTGGGATCTTCTTGGAACTTGATCAATGGGACCTTTAATTCGTGATGCCACCATGGTTATAGCCCGTACTGATGCTTGCAGTCAAGCTAACAGCTTTCGAAGGCTGAACGGCACGAGTAACATGCCCTGGTAAGCGAGGATGATTGAATCGAACCCATTCTATTCCGTTAGATGGCGGAAGATGATGCGCTGGCGATGGAATATTTCTACAGTTTATTCAGGATTCGAACTGACTTTTGTCGTGCTGTGGCAGGCGAGTTGAAGGTCAATGTGGATGCGGAAATATTCAAATGTCATCACCACAAAGCGGAACGTCAAATTCGTTCTTGAATATCATTCGTTTGCACGTGATTTATAATTGATTCTACAATCTGAGGCAGGTAAATTTGTTTTTTTTTTTGACAGAAGTAAATCTATTTTGACTGGGTAACCAGTTTGTTTACAT
The DNA here is from genome assembly GCF_964204645.1 of Tubulanus polymorphus. NCBI lineage: Eukaryota > Metazoa > Nemertea > Palaeonemertea > Tubulaniformes > Tubulanidae > Tubulanus > Tubulanus polymorphus. Next base: position 31,261,909 of record NC_134026.1, on the reverse strand, counting down.
CAGCTCTTGACCAATCAGGTGTGTCGTGCTGGGCGCGGCCCGCCCCACGGTCACACACGTGGCGCAGGGTTGTTGTTCCTGTTCTCTATAGACCAATCACTAACAATTCTAGGGTTAGGGTTAGTCAGCCACAAGGTCACCCTAGGACTAGGAGTGGCGTGTGTATTCAAATGAGATGACCAGAGCTTTAGACCAATCATCACATGATCACATGTTGTTTGTGGCGTCTGTGTTTGTTTATATCAAAATATTTGTCCTCACTGTCTGTGGCTGCCCTATTTACATCTTTTAACTAGATAATTCCATAGACTTTAAACATTGATTTTGAGAAAGTTCAAATATAGTTGATATTTACAGGTCTAGAAATATTTCATACAATATTAAATTGATGTTTGATTTAGGGCCTATGTATGAAAAGTGTGAGAATTATGTGATTTATGTTGTTAATATTTAAACTATTTCATGTTTGGAATTTATTTTCTTGTCTTATGTTTAGGGGTTCAGTCTAATGCATGTATGTAGGCCCTATTTATTGACATGTTTAAATATAAAGAATGAATCACATAAGACAAGAAAATGAATTCTCGGTAAAATACTATGACGTTGGATTACTATAGTTCTACTTGGATATAAATAATTGATTCTTTAGTTGATGGGGTTAAACTCAAGAAACAAGTTCAGAATGTCAAAGACCCAAGAATCAAATTTTAAACTTTAGAAATGGTTCCTACTGTTTGTTATTAGCATCAGTCATTAAGAAATTCATTCAGCTTCGCCTGAAGTTTATTTGTGCATAGCAAAAATCAACAGCAGTGTTGGAACCACAGCAAAGACTGCAGTAATTTACTAAATGACGTTTTGTTTTCGACACGGCAACATAAATTATTAGAACCTGTCAAAAATCGTCAATTGGTCGCAGCAATCAAAAATTGCTTCCAATGCACCTGAACAACCTCATCGGATGGACTCCCAATAATCAGTACTGAGCTCAGATGTGAACATTTTGAAATTTCAACTTTTACTTTATCAACCTTGAGAGAGTGATATTTAATTCATGACTAGACAAACAACGCACACGTGCAAATAAAACGAGTTCTTCGGGTTCAAAGTAATTAAACTACTGTGAAAATTCTCACGAAATCTTGACTCGTGAAAATTCTCATTCATTTGTGGGAAAATCTTTTCATTCCACTCTGAATTGAAACAGTAAATCTATTTGATGTCTTAAAAGTTTAACTGTATATTTCAAATCTTTTCTCATTACGTTCATTAATAGAGTTGAACTCGATCAAAGCGTAGATAATCATCACATCCTTGAAGTTGTACAACTTAAAAGTAAGATGACGACTTATCTAGATGATGACTTACACCGGAGTGTGACTTATTGTTTTAGTGTCTCATGGATTAAATGTTGAATAGAACTGAATATTACGGATTGATATTTAATTGAAATGAATGTAAGACGATCATTTATTCTCACACATTTATTGATTATTTGTTATTAAATATTTCATCTTCTGTTTCTGCTCGATGAGAGATCAGTATTCAACTATATCACCGGTACAGGATCAGTATTCAACTATATCACCGGTACAGGATCAGTATTCAACTATATCACCGGTACAGGATCAGTATTCAACTATATCACCGGTACAGGATCAGTATTCAACTATATCACCGGTACAGGATCAGTATTCAACTATATCACCGGTACAGGATCAGTATTCAACTATATCACCGGTACAGGATCAGTATTCAACTATATCACCGGTACAGGATCAGTATTCAACTATATCACCGGTACAGGATCAGTATTCAACTATATCACCGGTACAGGATCAGTATTCAACTATATCACCGGTACAGGATCAGTATTCAACTATATCACCGGTACAGGATCAGTATTCAACTATATCACCGGTACAGGATCAGTATTCAACTATATCACCGGTACAGGATCAGTATTCAACTATATCACCGGTACAGGATCAGTATTCAACTATATCACCGGTACAGGATCAGTATTCAACTATATCACCGGTACAGGATCAGTATTCAACTATATCACCGGTACAGGATCAGTATTCAACTATATCACCGGTACAAGATCAGTATTCAACTATATCACCGGTACAGGATCAGTATTCAACTATATCACCGGTACAGGATCAGTATTCAACTTTATCACCGGTACAGGATCAGTATTCAACTATATCACCGGTACAAGATCAGTATTCAACTATATCACCGGTACAGGATCAGTATTCAACTTTATCACCGGTACAGGATCAGTATTCAACTATATCACCGGTACAGGATCAGTATTCAACTATATCACCGGTACAGGATCAGTATTCAACTATATCACCGGTACAGGTCGTATGTAGTGAGACTAATGCGTATTTACTATGATAACATACGTATTGGGGCTATTTTTTTTTCTAATGAGTAAATGGAATTTTCTGAAGGAATGATGAAGAAAAGTAAACAATATTAATTATAGTCGCTCGAAGGGTTTGTTTTATATTAGACTCTGTTACTAATGGATCAATCGACTACATGTTCTAATGTTGTGATATAATACAAGCAGGCGTTGGTCGGAGCGCTGGAGCTGTCATCGCTCCATTCATTTATATCATCATTAATGGATACATAACTCATTAAAACTAATCTTCTCACTATGTATTTACAGTAGTCTGTTTTGAACTGCAGCCGAACCTCCCTGTGTCGGAACGAACTCGGATATATAACCATTTATCGGATTTTACAAAACATTTCATCCCAAATTAAAGACAATTTGATTAGTTTCATACTGGATATAATGAACTATCGGTTTATAACGAACAGATTTTCCGGGTTCAATTGATAGTTGTATAATTTTCAGGTAAAACATTGTGATATTCTATGATGAGTTGATTGAAAACTAGACTTTGATTTCAGTTGTTGTGTTATTTCAGTTGGACGCTGATTGTAGCCCGGGCGCTGTGTAGTCAACAGAAACTGGTAGGGAGCTGATTGTAGCTGAGCGCTGTGTAGTCAACAGAAACTGGTAGGGCACTGATTGTAGCCCGAGCGCTGTGTAGTCAACAGAAACCTCAATCAATGATGATTTCAAATCGCGCTTCATCAAATTGGTAAGTTTTCAATTATCTTTTATCCAGTACAGAAAATGCCTGTGACCCGGGCCCAGTGAACCAGACCCAGTGACCCGGGCCCAGTGAACCAGACCCAGTGACCTGGGCCTAGTGAACCAGACCCAGTTAACCAGACCCAGTGAACCAGACCCAGTTAACCAGACCCAGTGACCCATTGGAAGAATGGTATTGCTACCAACGTGTTTTTCTTTAACTTTTGTTGTAATACGTTAAGGTGGATTTCAATTTATGGTGCAGTTTATGATTTCATAATATCAGAATAAAAGACTCAACTGTGTGATAAATATATCAACACAGTCGCGTCAGTTATACACTGGTTAACACTTCAACCCAACTTTAGTGGACTTATCTGAGTAACTGACCCCTGATTGCAGAGTTTAATATTCTGTATCAGATTTGGCCGAAGTTATCAAAGTAAAGATAATGAGATAAATATATAATGAGACACACAGATCTTGTATAAAATCCCTAGTGGTCTCAGTATGAAATATTCAGTACCTCACCTACACGGAGAGGGTGAGGTGAAGGTATGCGCCGGACCCTGCGACCTGCGAGCTGGACTGGAGGGGTGAGGTGAAGGTATGCGCCGGACCCTGCGAGCTGGACTGGAGGGGTGAGGTGAAGGTATGCGCCGGACCCTGCGACCTGCGAGCTGCACTGATTGTAACAACCATACGAGCATTAGTTCGATAAAACGCAGATTATTTTACAAATTATCATAATCCGGTGTTAATCCATTAGGATTGTAGTTATCCGCTCGGATTTTCATGTTTAATCCACTAGGATTATGTTAATCCACTGGGATTATCGTGTTAATCCATAATGATTCTAATAGTTAATTATATATGAATGAACTGAACTGTTTTGAATATAAATTTGATATTAATCAATGTTTAAAGAATTCATCGAAGCGTTAAGGACAACAGTGCAAATATGCGGCGGTAACAAACGGTTGGTTTAGGGTTTGTTTTGTTGCCCGTTTTATGGTTGAATGTAGCGGTATGATCGGAGTTAACGCGAAGGTGACCAGCGCTAGAGAGACTCGTAATTAAATCATGACATGGAAGTTAATTAATCATACACGTCTGCGCGATCCCAGTAAAACCAGCGAGCGAGCGAGTGCCTGACGCTGGCTGTATGTGTTGAGTGTGATTTCTGTTTGTGACAAATTGAAAACTGTTTAAAATGTTTGTTTATAACATGCTGTAAAGGATCGGATGTTGTGTAACACGAGTTTATAACGTGTATTTTGGAGTTTGTGCTGCTCGATTTAAAATGAAATTCTCCTCGGATAAACGCGGAAGTATGAATTCTATAAAAGAGGAATCATCGGAATCAAAAACTGAATCTACGACGAATCACGCGACGAAACTGGAAAAATCTGTGAATAATTCGAAAAATAGCGTTAATAATTCTTCAGCTGGACCTGGAGCAGTACCTGGAGCAGGAGCTGGAGCAGGAGCTGGAGCTGGAGCTGGAGCACCTGTTAATGGAAGCTCACAACCCGATAGTCATACAAATAATGGAATAGTAGCTGCTGGTCGTATTCCTGCTGCTGGTGCTGGTACTGGTGCTGGTGCCGATGCTATTGCTGGTGCTACTGGTGCTGGTAGTACTGATCAGCCTATACCAGCTCCTCGGAAAAAACCTTTAATTAGAAAACCTTCATATTCTGGAAAAATAACGATAGCTAGGTAAAAAAAAAATATCACCAGGTCGCGGGGATCGGATATTAGTCATTTTGTATTTTTGAGACCCAACTAGTGTATAAGTTTTCATTTGAATAAGTCGTCACATTTTTAAAATCGTCTCTATTTTTGTGTCTTGATTTGTATTTCTAATTCAGTGTAAGATTCACCAGTAACAGATTCAGCTGCGAGTTTCACTGTTATTTCATTGGAATATGTTTTAATATTATGTTTATTTCTATGTGTTTCAGGAGCGCTACAGATACGTCTAATAACACTGATGGTTCCGATGATTCAGGGACTGATAATATAAATGTAGTTGTTAGGTAAGTTTCCAATAGTTTCAACCGTTATTATGAATTCACTGGTTGTCACCGCGTAGATATATATACAATAAGTTTAATAGTCCGTCCGTGTTGTAGGAGTTGACAATAAAAGAAGGATTGTATGGGATTAAATCTTCATGAACAATTACGTTTTAATCATGAAATTGTTAACACGCTATTGCGACACGATATTTATTGTATTGTTGCGCACGGTTACTACGGTAATGAATTTTGCCGTGTTTACTATTCCTGTTATAGAAACTAATTAGAATATTTCAGATTACCGTTGATAGAATATTCTTGAGTCTGTATTTTAAAGATCATATAAAATTTGACATTTAAAAAGAAAATAGAGTCTGAAATATTTCCTTTGAGCTAAAAGTTGATTTGACGTTTTGACTAAATCGTATATTAGTCATTTTCAGGGATTTTTATTTAAAATTGTTCCAGAATTAAAATCAATCACCAACAGGTTAGAAAAAATGACCCCGGTGAAGCTAATATAAAATACAGTCAAATCTATTTAATCCACCTTAACTGCGGCCTAATCCTTATCAGTTTAATCCACGTTAATCCGCCTTACTGGTAAGCTTTTATAAAGAGATGGTCTCAAACCAAATTAAACCACCTGTCCATTTATTGATTAGGTTCACACACAAATTATGTGTAAAACATGATGTTTAATTGAGAATTTAGTCAGTTCTAAATGATTCAGATCAAGAAACAGGTTTGACTGTATTGACAAACCCTGGTTGAATATTTCAGACTCAAATATCTCAACTATTTTAATCGGTGCAGGAATGAATGCTATTATTTGTAGGAATAGATTATAAACTGCTCCTCCTTGTCGCTGCCCGAACTATATTTATCTAAGTGTATGAAATAAAGGAGTTAATTTACTCAGAGTCACATAACTATAAACAAATAAACCGTGATCAGAAACTAGTGTGAGTTGTCTATAAGACAGTGAGTGAGTGTCGTACATCAGAAAGTCACTCACTTATATCCATTGCATACGCTTAGATATCATGGAATATTTAGGCAGATATTTTAATTTGGATTTATGGCGTCGATGGTAGTTATTAGGTAAGAAAACTCCGGATAAACATTCTATGAGTTTAAACGGTAGACTCCTCGTGACCCTGACCTCTGCTTACCACGGATTGTCTCTGATTATCACTCGCGCCACGTGAAAAAATATCTGATGTGATGTTGACCTGACACGGCGCTGTGAGCGCCCCCTGGAATTCATTCACTGTCTCGCGTGGAATATTCATTGGTCTCGTGAGATCTGATTCTACTGTTCTTTATTTGTTTTCAGAGTTCGACCTTTAAATATCGCGGAACGGAATCGAGCTGATAAAAGTGTGATTCAGTTTCCCGGAGACGGCGGCATTTGGGTACGTGACATTCTAAACTATTCCTAACATCGTAAACTCACCGGTTCAGCATCTATTTACAGGGATTCTCATTTAGAATGAACCGATAACTATGATTCCTTATCTACCGATACCAATACCAGTACTGATGGCAATACCAATACCAGTACCAGGGGCGCATCCAGCCGGTGAATTTAACTGTACTCCTCAAAATAATTGCTCGATGATATGCCGGCGATGAAGCTCATTAAAGGGTGGTTTGGGGTCTTCCCCGAGAAAAATTTGAAAAATCACTCTTTCCTTGTATTTAAAGGCATTCTGGAACTGTTAGATTAGGTACTTCTTGAAAATATTCAGACTATATTCTGCAATACAGTGGAATATAGCGTGGATCCGCCCCTGAGTACTGATACCGATACCGATACCAGTACCGATTCCTATACTGATACCAATACTGATACCAATACCAATACCTGTACTGTTACCGATACCAGTACCGATAATAGTGAGGATATTTTCTATTTTAACAGGTTGATAATCAATCATCGACGAAATCATTCACATTTAATGTAACGTTTGAATGTGAAGCGTCGCAGGAAGATGTTTTCAAACATTGTGGAGTTCAAAAACTCATTGATTTAGCAATAAATGGGTATGTATACAATGAGAGAGGTAGCAGCTCTCCGGGGAGGTGAGAGCTCCCCGGGGAGGTGAGAGCTCTCCGGGGAGGTGAGAGCTCCCCGGGGAGGTTGGAGCTCCCCGGGGAGGTGAGAGCTCTCCGGGGAGGTTGGAGCTCCCCGGGGAGGTGAGAGCTCTCCGGGGAGGTGAGAGCTCTCCGGGGAGGTTGGAGCTCCCCGGGGAGGTGAGAGCTCTTCAGAGAGGTGGGAACACTAGGGGGGGGGTAGCTGCCAGGTATACTGGGTACTATACGACCACTATTTGACACTTGTTCAAGGTTGTCATGTTATAATCCATACCAGTCGTACACATAATGTCCTACAGTTTGGATGTGTGCCAGGTAGCGCCGGGTAGTTGTGGTCAAGTTGATAACATGTTGTTTATTTCTTTTTAATAGTGACCGAATTACTTAATTACCACACAATAGGTCATTCATTCACTCATACATTCATATCACGATCCAACAAGTAAATTACAAGTGTTTGGGAACAAAATGATAATTTCAAACTGTACTTGAGAAGGTCTACACCAGTTCTTGTAAAGTTACTTAGTTTTATTATAAAATGATTTTGATAATTTTGCAGATATTCTTGTACAGCATTTGCATTTGGACAAACTGGATCAGGAAAGACACATACAATCACAGGACCACCTCAACTAGTAAGATTATAGGGATCCCCGGGGACCACCTCAACTAGTGAGATTATAGGGATCCCCGGGGACCACCTCAACTAGTGAGATTATAGGGATCCCCGGGGACCACCTCAACTAGTGAGATTATAGGGATCCCCGGGGACCACCTCAACTAGTGAGATTATAGGGATCCCCGGGGACCACCTCAACTAGTGAGATTATAGGGATCCCCGGGGACCACCTCAACTAGTGAGATTATAGGGATCCCCAGATTTGAGACCGTACTAGCAATATGGACACCTCTCCCTGGTTTAACCTGGGGAGGTATGGACACCTCTCCCTGGTTTAACCCGGGGGAGGTATGGACACCTCTCCCTGGTTTAACCCGGGGGAGGTATGGACACCTCTCCCTGGTTTAACCCGGGGGAGGTATGGATACCTCTCCCTGGTTTAACCCGGGGGAGGTATGGACACCTCTCCCTGGTTTAACCCGGGGAGGTATGAACGCCTCTCCCTGGTTTAACCCGGGGGAGGTATGGACACCTCTCCCTGGTTTAACCCGGGGGAGGTATGGACACCTCTCCCTGGTTTAACCCGGGGGAGGTATGGATACCTCTCCCTGGTTTAACCCGGGGGAGGTATGGACACCTCTCCCTGGTTTAACCCGGGGAGGTATGAACGCCTCTCCCTGGTTTAACCCGGGGGAGGTATGGACACCTCTCCCTGGTTTAACCCGGGGGAGGTATGGACACCTCTCCCTGGTTTAACCCAAGGGAGGTATGGACACCTCTCCCTGGTTGACATCATGAGATACGTAGTTAGTTGTCATTGAAAATTGACCTTCTGACTCTGTTTCATGATTGCATTAGAATTAATGAAATTTTAATCCAATCTCATTGAAATTATTCGATTAATTGTTTCATTTTGCCGTTATACAGTTTCAAGATGGCCGTCGACCGAATGCTGAACTATTCGGACTAATTCCGCGATCGTTCGCTTATTTGTATCGTCACATGCAAGCAAAAAATCCAACGACTTTAAGAGTTCACGCATCTTACTTAGAAATATACAACGAACAGGTAACTATAACTCCGTCTGAGCAGACATCAGGCGTCAGCTGAGCAGACGTCAGGCGTCAGGCCATGCTCAATCATTTTTTGTTGTACATATCCGATAGAGGTCTTTAAAGGACGGATAGTTGAACAAAAACATCGATTTTAAACCCTTTTAAACTGTATCCAAAAAAGTCTTATTTCACTCAACAAGTTGAATAAGTGAAAAGAGACTCCATTTTGTGAAATCAAGAACTACAACTGTTTCCATTGGTCTATGAATGAAACTGAGATGTTTTCAAATCATCAGCTCGATTATAACTAACAGTATTTGATATATTTGTAGGTTATTGATTTGTTGAATCCGTACCCTCGTAGGAGTCCCCTTAACGTTCGCTGGGGCAAAAATAAAGGATTTTACGTCGAGAATTTATTCATCGTTTCCTGTGAGAATCTCGATGATATGATGACAGTTTTAGAAGAAGGTAAATCAATTTTAATTCCACAGTTCCACAGAACTGAACCCACTTCCACAGTTAGTGGAACCAAATCCAGTTCTACAGTTAGTGGAACCAAAGCCAGTTCCACAGTTGTTGCTCATTTGAAATCAATTTATGTTAAACTTATCAAAGTCAAACGACTGTTGAACTGAGTTATAATTGCAGCTAGATAATGCTGCCATCTTGAGGCTGATTAATGAACTAACCGAGCAGGTGTCTGCCCGTGTTTCTCGTGACATTCACTGATTAATGTTTAAAGACGCCCGGTGTGTGAACAGTAAGACCTGTTTTCTCATCGCGTCTTTACAAAACCTGCTCCTCAATTCATCGTTGATATTCATTTCTATACGTTTATTGTCGTGTCATATTTCCATATAATGAAACTATTTAATCATTTGGGATATAAAAAAAAACCTGCTAGCTGATAAAAAAAAAATACTTTCAGTGACAAACAGCTACTGAATACTGTTATAGGTTTCTATGCATGACACACACACAGTCAGCAAATACACCACATTTCATTTGAATTCATATTTTTGACATTTTCTTATTAAAAGATTCATAAATTTTTTGTCATCGAGTTTAAAACTTGAATTCGAAGTCATTCATGACGTGACTCATTTTAATGAGGAAGGTTCTTGATACTGAACATTGGATGTAACATAGGAGTCAGTTAGTCTGCCAGCCAGCCAGCCAGCCAGCCAGCCAGCCAGCCAGCCAGCCGACGAGTGTCTTTTTGAAAGAAATTCCTTTCTTTCATCTGAAATAGTAAAAAAGTTTTGTGGCTGATAGTTTAGTTATTATTGTATGAAAACACTAGGCAACGTCAGACTGAATTTATAAAAGGTCTTTTGTACGGAATATGAAAGAAACACGTTGCGATATTTAAAATACTCTTTCTGACACAGATATACGACGGACCTGCGCTTACAGGATCAGTGCCGGTTCATAAACTGGATTACTATTTCTATCATCAGAAAAAGGAAATATTTTCATTCGACGCTTTATTGGAATAATATTGATGTTTTTAAAGTGGTTTTGGCTGAGAAATGTTTAGACTGTCAGTGATATTGGATATTGAGAAGTATTAGATCATAAATAGGGAAGACTCTTGAGGAATATCAGATATATCATCTCGTAAAGGTGCAGTTTAATTGATTATTAGTTTGAAATAAGATTTTTCTAACGGTCGGGCGTCTGCTGTTACCGTCCGTGTTACCGTCGCTGTTACCGGGGCTGTTACCGTCGCGTCAACAATGAAAGAATTTCTCATCTGTTACAAATGATTTATCGATGAAATATTTCTCGAGTTGTCGTTTTATTCATTGAAATATTATTCACTAAAAGCGATCGTTTTTCGCAGGAATCGGAATGTTTAATGTTTAGATACTGACACCAGCGTTGAATGATAGCAGTTCAGTGAAATCTCAGCTCAGTGAAATTGACAGTGAAATCTCAGCTCAGAAATATATATAAGTCGTGTATCTCGGTCTGGTATAAGTCGTGTATCTCGAACTGCTATAAGTCGTGTATCTCGAACCGCTATAAGTCGTGTATCTCGAAACCGCTATAAGTCGTGTATCTCGGACCGCTATAAGTCGTGTATCTCGGACTGCTATAAGTCGTGTATCTCGGACTGCTATAAGTCGTGTATCTCGGACTGCTATAAGTCGTGTATCTCGGACTGCTATAAGTCGTGTATCTCGGACTGCTATAAGTCGTGTATCTCGGACTGCTATAAGTCGTGTATCTCGGACTGCTATAAGTCGTGTATCTCGGACTGCTATAAGTCGTGTATCTCGGACTGCTATAAGTCGTGTATCTCGGACTGCTATAAGTCGTGTATCTCGGACTGCTATAAGTCGTGTATCTCGGACTGCTATAAGTCGTGTATCTCGGACTGCTATAAGTCGTGTATCTCGGACTGCTATAAGTCGTGTCACACTCAGTTTCAATCCGTCGTGAGTGATGAGTATTTTATGATTTAATTCATACATTATTTATAAGGATTTATTCTCTGTGAATCGAGTTGAGTTTTGTGCTCGTTTGTTCCGAGTATTAATCGTTATAAAACCGACTCTCGTCGTGTTTTTATCGATATTTCGATATTTTACGACGGATTCATCATCGCCGTCGACAACGTTTCAATAACCGTACATCATTTCATCATCGTTTCATTATTTATTCACGAGACTTCGAGTGTTTATCGAGAAACTGCTCGCGTACGACCTGACCCGACCAAAAAACGAAAAATGCGAATTCTAGAATTAGAAAACGAAAAATGTCGTACCTAGAATAAAAATGTCGAGGAATAGAATTCAAGGAGTCGTAGGTTTGAGTCCCCCGCGGAAAAAAACGATACGCGAGAAATATAATTTAGCGGCTCCGGATCAGTCGGGTGTGAATACACCTCGTTACAGTAGAGAGGGATCAGCTCTCAGTCAATACGCAGACGGATTCTGGAAACATCGTCATCCGTCTGATGACGAGTTCTCGACGATCTCACCGGCGCTAGCCAAGAGTTTGAGATTGAAAGTTCAACAGAAACGCGAGAAATTACACGAATTAGAAACGGAGCGTAGTTACGCGGCGGAGTCACCCCGTTACGCGGAGTCACCCGTCAGTCGAGAACCGACTCCGATACCTCGACTTAAACTCAACAATAACGAACTATCGACCGACCTCGACAGAGAGGATTCGATCGTATCGTTTCAGAGAGAGATCAGTCGTAGGAATACTCCGCAACCTCACGAGCAACCTCACGAGGATCCGCATCGGTCGAGGTTCATTCGCTCGTATAGAAAACAAGCACCGGATCAAACAACGGACAGCGACGAGTATTTCAAACCGGAATCATCGAGGAGACAATCTAGGAGCAGTCCTCCTCCGATGAGGAGACAGTCTAGGAGCAGTCCTCCTCGATCGCCGGATATTCCAAAACAGCGAGAAAAACCGAAGAAGAGGAAGGCTCCGTCTCGAGCGCGAAGTCCTATTTATATCAGCGAACCGAGGCCGATCAGTCGAGCTAGAACCCCGGATAGAACCCACAACTCTAAACATCCACCGGTACAGATACTGGGTAGACGATCCCGGACACCGACCCCGACTGATAGACACGATAAACCTAGAATGGAACCACCGGTCAGAGATAGACGACCTTCAACTCCCAGAAATAGACCTTCTACATCTCAGAATCTGGCACCAGACGATGCTCGGTATATCCGCAGACCTTCGCATCAAATACCTGAACCGCTGAGAAAACTGAGCAACATCTCGAGAAAAATGAGCGACCCCAGCGCGAGATGGTTACACAGTAGACCTTCTATAGACGTTATACGTTCAACTAGACCTTCTATAGATATCAGACCTCGAAGATCAATCCTTGTACCGTCTCCTGTTCCGGAACAGGCTATACCCGAACCAGCTGTAGCAGCGCCACCTGCTGCTCCAACTCAACAACAAACATTCCTCGATCAAATACCGATCGGTAACTTACTGCCGGTGATAGACAACAGAGGACAGTCGTTATTACCGCGACAACAACAACAGCCGTACGCAGTGGTTATTATACCACAAACTGATCAACATTTACATAACTTACTAAAACCACCGGTAAAACCACAACAGAGGAGAACAAAGCATCATTCGCTGAGTGACGACGAGGAAAACGATGAGGATAGATACGAGAGAATACCTCGATATCGCACGGGGAAATATCACGATTTGAGATATCGAGATAAACAATGGAGAAGTGACGATGATGATGATGATGATGATGAGAGTCCCGTCGAGGAAGAGGTTTATATCAAACCGAAAATTCACAGACCGAAACGAAGAAATAAGAAAAAACCAGCAGTCGCCGCACAAAGTAAAACAGATCAAGCGATTCAGACGGAACCACTGAAAAAACATCGAAATATCGCAAACACTGACGATATTTACAGAAACGATGACAGCGACCTATTTACTGATAACGGATTCATAAAAGATGTCGATAAGGAATATTTCGTTCGATCGTTCGAACCTTACAGCTACGACCTCAATCATATTGAAGACATTGAAATCGGTTACAATACGTTTAAAGAAACGCTGACTCGTAAAAGACGTTTGACTGGTTGGAACGGCGATTACACGCTTAACAGCGGTAACAAACCGGTCGTCTTAAACCCGACGAGTATCGCTAAACAATCTAATAAATTACTGACGAGTCCACCCGACGATTTATACTGGGACGAGCTGGAACGATATCCACCACCTACGAGGTTTAAAACGTTACTGACAAACCCGTCTGCCACGGCCGCTGACGACGACGGTTTACAGCAGCAGCACGCTGACTCCAGTAACCAATCATATCACAACTTCAAACATCGATTACAGGAACTTTTATTACTGGATCAGTATCGGCGCGAGATCGAGAGAATGAATCCGTATAGAAATATCAGACTTAAACGTAATAATAATAATCATCATAATAATAATAATGACCTGGATGATTTGGATTATTCTCCGCACGGACTACCGAGTAGGAAATACCTCGACAGTCTCAGCGCGAAAAAACAACTCAAAAAACTATCGAAAAAACAACGCGAATTTCGTAGGGATAATTACGGTTTCGATTCGACCGATGAATCACCGATTCCTAGAACTGAGTACGTGTTACGAGGGAAGAAATACGGGACTACGAAACGCGGGACGACCCCGGCCCGGGCCCGTAACGGGTATCACTCGGACCACTACCCGTATAGGAGAGTTGATGAAGATGAGTTTAGAAGTGTTAGTCGTAATGATGTAACGTCACACGTCAGTGAACCACATAAAACTGATAAACAACACGGTATTAATATATATACGTACGGACCTGTTAGAATAAACGGTTCAGCATCACCTCCACCAGCAGCAGCAGCAGCAGCAGCAGCAGCAGCAGCGGTACCAGTCGAAACAGAGGAACCGTTAAATACTGACCAATTACAACCACCGATTACTGGACAATACGTGAATACATCTACATCACCTCAACATCCCGTTAAATATGTACAACACGGACCGTTTCTATCGGCGGTCTCCGGGAGGAGGAGTAATCCTCGTGAGGATCACACGAGGATCACTCCCGTTTTACCAGAGATCAATAAACAGAAATCAATGGTTAATACACAACCTCTAAAACCGAACACCGAGAGTCGTGAAGTTCAAACTCAATCACCGGATAAAGATATCGGAGTTCAAACTGAAACGCAGGACGAACCGTTTAAAAATATCGAAACACAAACTGAAACATCGGCAGCGGCGCCGGCGACGAGGAGGACAGAATCACCGACGACAAGGAGGACACAGTCGACGGTGCAAAGAGGGAAGACGACGATACCGTCTAGAAATCTGTTAAAACCCGATCAGAACGAATCGAGGCGTAAATCGCAACCAGCTCCGGCGGTCTCTTCATTACGAGCTCCGTTACAAACCAGATCTAAATCTAAACTTAAAAAATCAGCGCTTTCAGCGATTAATCGTTCTAAAGATAGTAATATTGATAATGAGGAGAATGAATCAGATGTCGAATCAATTGTGTTTAATTTCAACGAAGAAGCAGATTTAAATCCGAAATCAGCGACGCCTGATCAGATTTATAACAGCCGCAGCAGCAGCTACAGTCAGTCCGACTCGGAAAATAAAGATAAAGGCTCCGAAAAAGAGAATAAATTCGTGAAAAAACGAGCGAAAAAAATTTGGAAGAATTTCGAACCGGAAAACGTTCGTAAAATGAATGAAAGTTTCGATGATTTCGAGGATTTGATTTTTGAACGCGACGAGGAAGCGGTTTATATTTTATCTCTACTCACCGATGACGGAGATATCATCGGCCCGATTAAACTAGAAATAGACGACGTTCAAATCGGGTTCGGAAACGGTTTAATTAAACGGGAAAAAAGTAAGTAAAATTCCGTTCATAGAATTACTACATATTTGTTATAAGTCGTCACATTACGGAAATCATCTCTCTTTTTGTCATCGCATAAGTCCAAATTTATATTTCAAATTTAAGTCATCATTTGGATAAGTCGTCACATAAGTCTCCATTTATATTTCTAATTCAGTAGTTTATATAAAACGGGTCTAAAAATTTAGTGTAATTCATCGTCTGGAAAAGTGGTTAACAAAATTTTGACTGTTTTTCCAATCCTTCATAAATTGAGTCACAAAAAGAAGGACCACGAAATCTATTTGAAGTTCTAAAAACTATTTAAGTATAAAAGCGCTTTAAATAAGCGTTTATATTTAAGTAACAGCTATTTCTACATCGACACAAATAGAGTCAAATTACAAAATCAACGCTTTTCAAATATCTTTTATAAAGAATGTTTTTTTATATATATTGAACGCTTGAATGCACAAATACAGCGCGACTTGTTTTTATTTTTCACTCGTCCTCAATATGAATAGAGAATAAAATGAACAGGTTGAAGTGAGTTCTCGTTTAGAAATCTCGACGCAAACGAAAATATGTTAATTCTTTCCTGATTTATATTTGTTATGAACTTTTCCGTGTAGGTTGCTACCGGCAACAGCACACAGCGGCCGGCCGGAGCGTGGCGTATTTTGCTATTGCGGAGAATCTCATAAAGTTTTCGCTCTCCTCTCGGTCTCCGGCGCGAGACCACGGCAACATTTATTGCTTCATGTTTATTTATCAATTAAAAGCCATCAATCTGACTGAGGTAGAATACACTATACACTCATGGTGAAACCACTCACGGTGAAACCACTCACAGGAAAAACCACTCACAAAGTAGTCGATAATTCTTTCAGATAGTGTTATATTTTCTATCAATTCTCAACCTGTTGATCTCTCTCTCAATGTGTCGCCCCTCAAACGAGATCAATGATTGATTTATTGAGAAATTATCCAGATATTTTGTTATAATTGGTTTTCTAAATGATTGATACCTAGGTTGTGTATGGAAGAGTTTAGCAGATCAATTTTCTAGAATTAGGCGAAGTCACATTTCTATTCAGTGAGGTTAATAGAAAATATAGCAGACTCTGTTCAAATCAGAAATCACTGATTAACTCTGACATTTCTAAAGATATTTTTCCCTATGCGAGTCTACTGTACCATCTAACTCAGATATCACTCTCTAGTCAAAAGATCAGACTTGAGCGGAGTCTACTGTACCATCCAACTCAGATATCACTCTCAAGTCAAAAGATCAGACTTGAGCGGAGTCTACTGTATCATCCAACTCAGATATCACTCTCAAGTCAAAAGATCAGACTTGAGCGGAGTCTACTGTATCATCCAACTCAGATATCACTCTCAAGTCAAAAGATCAGACTTGAGCGGAGTCTACTGTACCATGCAACTCAGATATCACTCTCAAGTCAAAAGATCAGACTTGAGCGGAGTCTACTGTACCATCCAACTCAGATATCACTCTCAAGTCAAAAGATCAGACTTGAGCGGAGTCTACTGTATCATCCAACTCAGATATCACTCTCAAGTCAAAAGATCAGACTTGAGCGGAGTCTACTGTACCATCCAACTCAGATATCACTCTCAAGTAAAAAGATCCAACTTGAGCGGAGTCTACTGTACCATCTAACTCAGATATCACTCTCTAGTCAAAAGATCAGACTTGAGCGGAGTCTACTGTACCATCCAACTCAGATATCACTCTCTAGTCAAAAGATCAGACTTGAGCGGAGTCTACTGTACCATCCAACTCAGATATCACTCTCAAGTCAAAAGATCAGACTTGAGCGGAGTCTACTGTATCATCCAACTCAGATATCACTCTCAAGTCAAAAGATCAGACTTGAGCGGAGTCTACTGTACCATCCAACTCAGATATCACTCTCTTGTCAAAAGATCCGACTTGAGCGGAGTCTACTGTACCATCTAACTCAGATATCACTCTCTTGTCAAAAGATCCGACTTGAGCAGAGTCTACTGTATCATCCAACTCAGATATCACTCTCAAGTCAAAAGATCAGACTTGAGCGGAGTCTACTGTACCATCCAACTCAGATATCACTCTCAAGTAAAAAGATCCAACTTGAGCGGAGTCTACTGTACCATCTAACTCAGATATCACTCTCTTGTCAAAAGATCCGACTTGAGCGGAGTCTACTGTATCATCTAACTCGGATATCACTCTCAAGTCAATAGATCAGACTCTTCAGCGGAGTCTACTGTATCGTCCAACTCAGATATCACTCTCAAGTCAAAAGATCAGACTTGAGCGGAGTCTATTATACCCGTAGATGTATTGTATACCTCTGTCTCCTGTGTTTGTTTATAAGTCGTGAAGTTGCATATTAATTGATACTTCAATATTCAATCAATCATGAAACCCTTCACTAATTCTCAATGACTTGTTTTATTTCAATATTCCCTTACACGGTTGGTTTCTATCAGTTTTAGAACATGTATTTTTACTACAGTCATTAATTCATGAATTACTAATATTTACACAATGACTAATAGTCGTTTATGTTTCCACGTTGTAAAGAATGTGTATATGCTGAATATTTCATCTCTGGTTTTCGGTAAATTACGAAGTGAAATTGTGGCTCGTTAAAATTGAGAGCAAGCGTAAATCAATACCAACCATTATCAAACATTTACTCTTTTCCTCAGGAAATTACCCACATTTTGATCAATAGTGGCCATTCATTAAGTATGTGTACATACGCTTCCATGGATGCCACCTCTCTCTCTCCCTCTGCCTCCCCACTCCCCCTCCCTCCCTCCCTCTCTGTAGATGATATTTAGAATTGGGGTGAGGAGGATTGAAAAATGAAAATGTATTTTTTACCCCCTTAGACGGTTTACCAAGATAAACAGTACCGATTGGTTTACTGAGATAAACAGTACCGATTCAGGAGGAGTCTACTGTAATTGGGATATGAAAGTCATGCAGACGCTTCTCGAAATTTGAATTTTAAAACTCATTGAAAACTCTTTATATCCAGGAATGACTGTCTGATCAAGATGATTATATGAATAATGTTGTTGTTGTTGTTTTAGGGTTGAGGAACCGAGTCTCTGCTGCTACTGATGCTAATGACTATTCCAGTAGAAGTCACACAATGTTACAATTAATGATAGATTCTGAAATACAAGATCCTGAAGATGAAAATCTCTACGTAACGAAGCATGGAAAACTAACGTTTGTAGATCTGGCAGGTAAAATATTCACGAGCCCCAGACCCGCTGTTCTGTGTCCAATTCCACAGTTCACGAGCCCAGACCCGCTGTTCTGTGTCCAATTCCACAGTTCACGAGCCCAGACCCGCTGTTCTGCGTCCAATTCCACAGTTCACGAGCCCCAGACCCGCTGTTCTGCGTCCAATTCCAAAGTTGGCACACCCAGACCCGCTGTTCTGCGTCCAATTACAGAGTTCACAAATCCAGTTGCAGTGTCAACAATACCTTGGATTTAGTTTATTTCCAATGTTTTGATCCTAGAGTTGATATTTGACCTTAACCTGACTAAGAACTGCAAGCCTGACTACGGCCACACTTAAAAGAGTGTTTACTTCTTTTTATGCAGCTCATGTTAGTATAGAAATATCATAAATATCGTAAATATCTAGAAATATCATAAATATCTAGAAATATCGTAAATATCTAGAAATATCATAAATATCTAGAAATATCATAAATATCTAGAAATATCGGAAATATCTAGAAATATCGTAAATATCTAGAAATATCGTAAATATCTAGAAATATATTCTCAAAATTTGATGCATTTTGGATGTGAAACTACCAAATTTGATGTCAGATTACTCTAATTGATAGTGTAGTCGTGTGGAAACTGGATTGTTACGTGTTATAAATCAATCTGTCGTTGCTGTTGTTGCTAATTGATGTCAAACATGTTTTTAGGAAGTGAGAAAGTAAAGGACACTCAAAACGGCGAAGCAGTCGCAGAAACTAATAACATCAATAAAAGTCTCTTAGTTCTAGGTTGGTATCAGTGTTTTCTATATCCCTCACTCCGTGGTAAATACACAGATATAGCTATAAACTAATCTCATATATTTCTATTTTCAGGGAACTGCATTTCAGCATTAGCGGATAGTAAAAAGAAGCACGGTCACATTCCATATCGAGACAGCAAACTGACTAAACTTTTAGCCGATAGTTTAGGAGGAAATGGTGTTACATTAATGGTAGATATGACTACAGGATTCAGTTACACAGTTGCCGAGTTTAGATTTGACTCAAAGCTAATTGATTGAAAATGAACTGATTTTAACTCAGAGTCAACTCCTAACTCACGTGAAACTGGATCCAGAGTTCGGAGTCAACTCTTAACTCAAATGTGGAACTGGATCCAGAGTTCTGAGTCAACTCTTAACTCACGTGAAACAGGATCCAGAGTTCTGAGTCAACTCCTAACTCACGTGAAACAGGATCCAGAGTTCTGAGTCAACTCCTAACTCACGTGAAACAGGATCCAGAGTTCTGAGTCAACTCCTAACTCACGTGAAACAGGATCCAGAGTTCTGAGTCAACTCTTTACTCAAATGTGGAACTGGATCCAGAGTTCTGAGTCAACTCTTAACTCAAATGTGGAACTGGATCCAGAGTTCTGAGTCAACTCTTTACTCACAAATGTGTAACTGGATCCAGATTGATATTTGAGATATTTTTCAATGGTTTACGGATAAGAATTATGAATAATTATGTTTATTTTGTTTGTACAGATATCATGTGTCAGTCCTTCAACTTACAACGTAGGAGAAACTATGAACACTTTACGTTATTCAAACAGAGCTAAGAAAATCAAAAATAAACCAGTCATTAAAATGGTCAGTCAGTATTCGATGATGATTTCTGTTCAAGTCTGTTACTGATTGAAGGAATGTTTTCACTGTTATTATATTTTGTTATGAAATGCAGGATCCTCGTGAAAAACTGATTCTGACGTTGAAAAGAGAATTGAAAATATTACGATCTGAAAATCATTATCTTCGACAACAGGTAATTTTCACAATTATGATGATGTTTTCATAGTGTTAAATCAAGCTAGAAGTGCTAAAAGGTCCATCGATCCAGGCTGCTTAAAGAATTTTACAGTCTTACTGTGAATCAGTCATATCTCTCTGGGTGTAACACTAGTCCTGCTACTAAAGGCTCAGGTCGGGTACCCCTCAATTGCTCCTGGGTGGAGAGAGGCAATGAGTGTCCCTCGCCTCACCGATGATAGAGTACAGTAATATGCAGTGGTTTCAACTGGTGACCTGACATTCCAGAATCAAACAGAATCCTACCACTCACCTGACCCTCAATACAGCCACAGATACCGGTATCCATAAATCCAGTTCCAATCAAAATCTCAATAATGATATGTATTGTGCATTTTATTGATCTAATGAAAATAGAATTAGTTGATTAATTCAGGATTTTATTCAGGTTTAACGTAAAATCCTGATGACCTGCAATGATTTTATATTTGTTTTAGTTGAATTTTCCTGAGAAACCGAAAGGACGTCTTCAAAAGGAAAACGATGAACAATTTCATAAATTAATCAAACCAGTTCCAGCGACTTCAAATTCTAAGAATAAGAGTAAGTTCTTCATTAATACTGAGCTCGTGACGTTCACTACGCAATTTATGGTTTTGTCATTAATATTTTCCAATCCACTGGAGCTTATTCCACAGTTTTTGGAGCTGGTTCCACAGTCGTGAAGGCAGTCAGTAAAGGTTTCACTCAAAGGACAGACAAGGGTTTAAACATTCCAAATCTACTCTCTTTGTCAAATGTAACAAAGAACTGTGGAACTGGAACCAGAACTGTGGAACTGAGTCTTGACTGTGGAACTGAGTCTTGAACTGTAGAACTGTATCCTGAACTGTAGAACTGAGTCCTGAACTGTAGAACTGGACCCTGAACTGTAGAACTGGATCCTGAATTCAAGGTTTTTAATTTGTAAACTGCATTTTATAATTTAAATCTTCAGAAAAGAAGAATATTGAAGGAAGTCAATCAAACGAGTTTCCAGTAACGGATAATAATTCGACGTCTGGTATTCTGCAGCCGTCTGCCTCGGAGCCGTCTGCTTCTAACGTAGAATCACCGTCTAAATCCCCTCCACAATCATCGGCTACTAAACAGGAACAGAGTTCACTATACGACATGTTACAGGAGTATATGGTCGAAAATGAGACACTCAGGTAAAACTCCTCTACAACAAAACACCTCGAGTTCTCGCTGAGGGGAGACATGAACTTTTTAGCATCACGCCACCTGGTGGTCACTCATGTCAATCAGTATGATACAGACTAATAGAATTAGAATGGGGTACAATAATAATGAATGAGTTGATAATGAGCACTATCGTAATAATACCAGACATACTGACTACTTAGAGCGTGGAGTAATCATCTGAACTCCAAGCTGAGAGAGAGACTGGCTACTGAGAGCGTGGAGTAATCATTTGAACTCCAAGCTGAGAGAGAGACTGGCTACTGAGAGCGTGGAGTAATCATTTGAACTCCAAGCTGAGAGAGAGACTGGCTACTGAGAGCGTGGAGTAATCATTTGAACTCCAAGCTGAGAGAGAGACTGGCTACTGAGAGCTTGGAGTAATCATTTGAACTCCGAGCTGAGAGTGTTTAAAATGAACTAAAAAAATTTGGTTCCTAGAGAAAGCATTGTTTATGAGTTGTTCATTATGGACAGTTCACTACATGTTTGGTTATGGAGTTTAATTCTCACTAAGGGAGGTTTCACTGTGGTTCTCAGCGAGGGAAAATAAACAGATGGCGTAAATTAATTAGAGTCGAGATATTTGTATTAGAGACAGTTTGATAATTAGTCGATATTTTCTCTGTATATTGAATTGACAATGAACTGCTGTAGACACGGCTGAAGTTTGTTTGATTAACGTTTTATGAATTATTAGTACAGTCAAACTCAGGCATAAGTCGTCATAGGTGGAATGATCATCATCATCTCAGTGACTTATCCAAATAATGACTTCTACTCAGTAATACGAATTAGAAATATTTGACTGTTGTTTGAACCATTTAATTAAAGACCTGTTTTAAAAAATGTTATTTTCAGAAAAGAAAACACAGAATTAGTGAACTTTAAAAACCGATCGCGAAGAGACCAGGAACAATTAGCTCACGACAACGAGAGGTTGTCACGACGACTCGAGGATATAGAACGATTGTTGTCGATCAGCGGGTCCGGGTCGGTCGATCAAAACTTGAGGAACGCTCGAACGTCAAACGTGAGTTACTGGAAACACATCCCCCTCCCCTCAACCCCTCCCCTAACCCCCTGCAGGGAAAAATGTTCAAAATGTTTATTGTGTGTTTTTAGGGTAACATTTCATTACCTGACTACCATCGATCAAACCCCCTGAATGGATACGATAGCAATACGCCCCCTGGTGGCTACAGTAGTCGACGACAAGCTAATATGAAACCTCCTCATAGATTACCGCCGGATAATGTAAATACTCCTCCCCGACCTGGGTGAGTACTATCTGTATATCTATCTTACTGCATTATTAATATGAATCCCAGTTCCACAGTTCTCTTGGATCAGTTCCACTGTTCTGGACTCAGTTCCACTGCTCTGGACTCAGTTCCACTGTTCTGGACTCAGTACCACTGCTCTGGACTCAGATCCACTGCTCTGGACTCTGTTCCACTGCTCTGGACTCAGTTCCACTGTTCTGGACTCAGTTCCACAGTTCTCTTGGATCAGTTCCACTGTTCTGGACTCAGTTCCACTGTTCTGGACTCAGTTCCACTGCTCTGGACTCAGTTCCACTGTTCTGGACTCAGTTCCACAGTGAAGTGTAGAGCTGTTATGGGTTATAAATTTCAACCAATGTTTAAGAAGGGACTGGCTCCAGATTATACTAGAACATGATTAGTTATTTGTGGTTATATATCTGATGTAGGTACGGTAGTCCTGGATACGCGGATAGATTTCAACAGAGAATGGATGTCCGAGCTTCGCAAGATAATATATACAACTCCCGGCCACCATCACCCCCTCGAGGTGGCGGGCCGGGGTACGGGAGCCCGGGAGATGGATTGAATCCAGCGTTTAGACCTCATCAGAGTTACCCGTCGTTACCCGCGTCATCTCAACACATTCCTGCGGATCAACAGCAATCGGTTTATCCACCAGCGTATCATCAACAGTATCGTAATAATGGACAATACGATGATCCGGACCCTTTACCATCACCCAGACGTAAACCAGGTACGTGTAACAAGTTACCACAACTCTCCTTACAATCTGTGATTAGTGTTTGAATTAAGAGGTGTTGATTCCGATTGTATAAACCGTTGAGTTATATCACTTTTTCTAGGCCCAGCACCAGACCCTATACCACAAAACAGACCGCGGCAGTCTCAAAATAAACAAAGTAAGTATTCATCTAATTAGCTTGTTAAATTGTTGTGAATTATAGTGACTCACACACTATATATATTAAAAACCCTGTATCTCAACCATGAAGTCAAAACTAATGAGATTGTTTTTTGTTTCTCAGATGATTACCCGCATCCGCGAAATGAAGTCTTACAACAACCTGAAACTAACGGACGTAGCAACAATCATAGACAACACTATCGGCAACAGTAACTAACGGATGTGGCAACATTCATAGACAACACTATCGGCAACAGTAACTAACGGACGTGGCAACAATCATAGACAACACTATCGGCAACAGTAGAATAAATACCTGCTCAAGACCTTTGAGTTCATTTCTAAATCAATGAATCGATTCTACTGGACCGCATCTTACGTTTGAATGGAGCTGTCCATCGTCTTGTTTAACTGGACTGCGTCCTCCATTTTATTGGAGCTGTCCATCCTCTTGTTATTAGTTAATATTAATTGATTTCTGTATAAGATCTGTATCTTTAACATTATTAGAAATGATGGAAATATATATTTTATTCAATTTGTAAAAATGTATTTTATGGAATAAATTTGTTACTTTAATGTTATAAATTCATGTTCTCTCTCTTTCCTCTCCACCCTCTTCCTCCCCACTTCCTCTCCTCTCTCTCCCCACTTCCTCTCCTCTCTCCCCACTTCCTCTCCACCCTCTCCTTTCCACTTCCTCTCATCTTCACCCGTCAAGGGATTCGAACCCACTACGCTAAAGCTGTTCCCCAAACCCCTTGACCTCACGAGTCGTTGGAGTCGTTACTAGCCGACCAGAATCCGGTCGTACCAATCACAGCGCTTGTAACAAACCGACAGTAGACTTCTGTTGGTTTTCCCGTTAAATGGACCAATCAGCGAACGTTTTACCGAACAAGGAAGTATTTCGCAAATCAATATATGACGTCACGCGCAACAGCGGGAGTAATGAAATCACGCTTCGTGAGGCCAGGGGGCTGGTGGAAGCGAGTTCGGGAGTGATACTGGACCCCTGGCAAGCGAGGATGACTTCCTCTCCTCTCTCCACCCTCTTCCTCTCCCCACTTCCTCTCCACTCCCTCTTCCTCTTGTAAATGTGGGGATCATCCTTGATGATGATGATGGTGTCCAGGAAAAGAAGACAGATCCAGTTGTGGCACAAAAGCACCACATGACTTTAGGTCGTGTGATCCTTGACCCTTAAATACTCATACTTGGATTAACCCTTTCATACTTTACATTACACTCTCCCTCTCCTCGCACTCTCTGATGTCTCCTCCCTCTCTCCCCTCTTTTTAGTCTGATATCTCTCCCTCTCCCTCTCTCTAGTCTGATGTCTCCCTCTCCTCCCTCTCTCTAGTCTGATGTCTCCCTCTCCTCGCACTCTCTGATGTCTCCTCCCTCTCTCCCCTCTTTTTAGTCTGATATCTCTCCCTCTCCCTCTCTCTAGTCTGATGTCTCCCTCTCCTCGCACTCTCTGATGTCTCCTTCTCCTCCCTCTCTCCCCTCTTTTTAGTCTGATATCTCTCCCTCTCCTCCCTCTCTAGTCTGATGTCTCCCTCTCCTCCCTCTCTCTAGTCTGATGTCTCCCTCTCCTCGCACTCTCTGATGTCTCCTTCTCCTCCCTCTCTCCCCTCTTTTTAGTCTGATATCTCTCCCTCTCCCTCTCTCTAGTCTGATGTCTCCCTCTCCTCCCTCTCTCTAGTCTGATGTCTCCCTCTCCTCGCACTCTCTGATGTCTCCTTCTCCTCCCTCTCTCCCCTCTTTTTAGTCTGATATCTCTCCCTCTCCCTCTCTCTAGTCTGATGTCTCCCTCTCCTCCCTCTCTCTAGTCTGATGTCTCCCTCTCCTCCCTCTCTCTAGTCTGATGTCTCCCTCTCCTCGCACTCTCTGATGTCTCCTTCTCCCTCTCTCCCCTCTTTTTAGTCTGATATCTCTCCCTCTCCCTCTCTCTAGTCTGATGTCTCCCTCTCCTCCCTCTCTCTAGTCTGATGTCTCCCTCTCCTCGCACTCTCTGATGTCTCCTTCTCCTCCCTCTCTCCCCTCTTTTTAGTCTGATATCTCTCCCTCTCCCTCTCTCTAGTCTGATGTCTCCCTCTCCTCCCTCTCTCTAGTCTGATGTCTCCCTCTCCTCCCTCTCTCTAGTCTGATGTCTCCCTCTCCTCGCACTCTCTGATGTCTCCTTCTCCTCCCTCTCTCCCCTCTTTTTAGTCTGATATCTCTCCCTCTCCCTCTCTCTAGTCTGATGTCTCCCTCTCCTCCCTCTCTCTAGTCTGATGTCTCCCTCTCCTCGCACTCTCTGATGTCTCCTTCTCCTCCCTCTCTCCCCTCTTTTTAGTCTGATATCTCTCCCTCTCCCTCTCTCTAGTCTGATGTCTCCCTCTCCTCCCTCTCTCTAGTCTGATGTCTCCCTCTCCTCGCACTCTCTGATGTCTCCTTCTCCTCCCTCTCTCCCCTTTTTAGTCTGATATCTCTCCCACTCCCTCTCTCTAGTCTGATGTCTCCCTCTCCTCCCTCTCTCTAGTCTGATGTCTCCCT
This sequence comes from Tubulanus polymorphus, assembly GCF_964204645.1. NCBI lineage: Eukaryota > Metazoa > Nemertea > Palaeonemertea > Tubulaniformes > Tubulanidae > Tubulanus > Tubulanus polymorphus. The sequence goes on along the minus strand of NC_134026.1, from coordinate 31,235,551 downwards.
CTCCTCCCTCTCTCTAGTCTGATATATCTCCCCTTTTTAGTCTGATATCTCTGTCCCTCTCCTCCCCTCTCTCTCTAGTCTGATGTCTCCCTCTCCTCCCTCTCTCTCCTCCCTCTCTCTGATGTCTCTGTCCCTCTCCTCCCCTCTCTCTCTAGTCTGATGTCTCCCTCTCTCTGTCTCTTGTCCCCTCCTCCCTCTCCCTCTCTAGTCTGATATCTCTCCCTCTCCTCCCTCTCTCTCTCTCTAGTCTGATGTCTCTCTCTCCTCCCTCTCTCTGATGTCTCTGTCCCTGTCCTCCCTCTCTCTCCCTCTCTAGTCTGATATCTCTCCCTCTCCTCCCTCTCTCTCTCTCTAGTCTGATGTCTCTCTCTCCTCCCTCTCTCTGATGTCTCTGTCCCTCTCCTACCAGATGAGTGGAGTATTAGTGTCTAGTACAATCAAATCGACAGGAGAGAAGTGCGTGTTTAAGTTACACATTAAATGCCACGTTTATTACAAAATTACAACAATAAAATTCACTTTTAAAAGCACAATGAAAATGCTTTATATCCGAAATTAGTGAAGATATCGATGTTTGCACTGTTTCCACTGACGGAGAGAACCTAGAAATGTAGATATATTCATTTCATCAGAAATAAGCTCCAAATCTAAGAAAATATTTAGAATTCCTTTACGAATTTTACACATACCTTGCAGCTATCGGATTTGTCGTTGACGCAAACTTTATAGACACTGTTTGAGGAACAGGGAACTTGAGATTTTAATGTTCCGCTGATATTCCAATGAGTGACCAGATTTTCATTACCACCAGAAATAATCTATAACAAGCGAAAGAGAAATATTACCAAATACTCAACTAACGCCATCTAGTGGTCGATCGATGAAACTTACTGTGTCTTCGTGAAATTTAACAAATTGATGACAGGCGTTGCTACCGGTGAAGACAGTCGTAGGAGCCAGAGAACGCATGTACCATAACGATAGATTAGGACCTCCTCCGCAAACCTATCAAATACATCATAACACAGTTCACAATTTATAGCATTAAACACATAGGAGACACTCATGAAGTTCTGCGCAGATTAGCTCCACCCCCAAATTAAAGTGAAACTTGCTGCTTAAGCCATCATAGTTGCAATGATGATTAGGCTAAAAAAAATGATACCTTGTTTCTCCGCTCTGCTGAGCTTAAATGTTGACCCGGCCGGCCGCCTATCTACCCTATCCATTACTTTTTTTAAAATCGTGATCAATTTTACCATAACAGACCCGGCCGCTATAGAAATGAACTGTTTATAAATTTTATCATATTTTACTAAAATGACCCGGCCGCTGCGGAGAAACAAGGTATCATTTTTGTTTAGCCTTATGTTGATGACTTATCTAAATAAAGACTTATGGGACACGACATACATGAATTATAAATACAAATTGGGACTCAATAATTAATTAAAGACTTCAGTAAATGTGAAGACTTACATTTAGTGAAATTAAATTGGAAATATAACTCGGTGAATATTGTGACAACTTCAGGAATGTGATGACCTATCTGCAGATGACTTCAATAAGTTTAACTGGTATGCAATTGGAAACATAGTGCGTAGGTTGAAATGGAGAATATTAAAGTGTCTTACCATCCAATCATCAGCTGAATCCATCGCGATACAACCGATCCATTTACCTAAATGTGGACGGTTACAACGTTCAGTTTTATACGGCTCAATAACGTGAGCAGCTTCCTGCGGTATTCGAACATCTGTAAACAAAATGTATTTCCAATAATACACATCAATCAATATTAATAATTACACAATTGTGGATCCAGTTCAATAGTTGTGGATCCAGTTAGACAGTTGTGGAGTACAAATTGGACTCCATCGTTACCCGGGTATATATTTGAATATGGAAAGCGAATGAATTATACCAGTAGTACTTCCCTACATGAACTAATCTCAATTGAGAATTGTGGAACTGTTAACTCTAACTCACAGCTGTGGGACTGGATGCTGAGTTCACAGTTAACTCTAACTCACAACTGTGGAACTGGATCCTGAGTTCAGAGTTAACTCTAACTCACAACTGTGGAACTGGATCCCGAGTTCAGAGTTAACTCTAATTCACAACTGTGGAACTGGATGCTGAGTTCAGAGTTAACTCTCAGCTCACAACTGCGGAACTGGATGCTGAGATGAAAGTTATTATTTACCCCAAACTCGAACGGTTCCGTCTTCTGAAGCTGATAAACATTCATTACTACTTTTACGTAATGTTAAACTATGAATATAATCCGTGTGGCCTCTAAATGTATTCTGAAATTAAAACCTCACACGTACAAGTTTAATGCGAAATTATGAAATCATGGATTGTTTTTGTTTTACCTGAAGTTTTCCAGATTCTAAATCCCACATATAAACATTACCATCACCTCCTGCTCCAAATAAACTATTCGTACCATTCTATAAATTAGAAAATAGTTAAAAACACTTTACAGAATAGGAAAATATACATGCGGGTTTAATGTAGGTTTCCTCAAGACATTCATTCACCAGTGTCTTATGAAAGTATGAATGATCACTTTTAGGTAAAATGTCTTATTGCTAATAACTCATTTTCAAGTAAAAATGTCTCAGATGAAGTTCAGAACACATCGCAAGCCAGACTTTCAGAGTACCGGTATTTTGATATGTTTGGTAGTAATTGACCTCTCAAAATAGTCAGGTCCATGTGGATGATCACAAATTGAACCTACGGTGATAAAGTAACACGAATGAGAGATTGATTTTACAATACCTTGTTATCGAGAACCAGTGAATTCACTTCCGGATGTTCAAATCTACTTCTGAAAATGTGAATGATAATAAAAAGTATTTTCACTTAGTCTAAAATCAGTCACAATTACCCCGGTAATTGAGTTTTAATTGAAAAGTGAACTTACTCTCCTGGAACTGATAAACACCACGCGACATTCGGAGTCTGAAATACATACAATATTCTCGATGTATTAATTGATGAATTTCAAATAAATTCAGGAACACACCTAGGGAAATTGGAATTTGGGGGTCCAGAAGAAAAGGCATTACTCGGATAAAGCGGCCACTGGTGGGATCCCCAAATTTGTCTTAAAAGATGTAGTTTCCAAGAGGGCGAGTACTAAATATATAGGTTTTAATCAGTTGCCTAGACAAAAAGGGCAACCTCAGCGGGACAGCAGGGGTCCACCCCCCCCCCGAGACAAACCCCCTTAATCTGACACTTAGATTGAGATTTAGAAATACTAGGTAATGAGATTACCTTGTGGAAATTATCAGCTCTGATTATATCAGTCCAAATCCAGGCTTTAATATCACCAGTACCAGCGCTGAAATATACATATCATTATTACACTTTATTATAATAATTGATTAAGTTTTGATAATCAAAATGAAAGTTTTGTTACCTGATTAAAAATCTATCAGTTGATACTAGAGTATAAACCGGGCCATCGTGAGCTACACAAACAAATAATAACAATTAACACAAGTTTTATGAAACAGTTTGTGAATTTGAGCAGATCGATCGTAATGGGATACGAGCGATTATTTTATTAGATTGGTTGTTAAATGCAGCGAGCAGCGTCGATAAAACCAATCACAGGGAGTCTTATCGTCACTAGTGGTGGGTGAGAACTCAGCGACCGGACTGTCACTAGCCGTGGGTGAGAACTCAGCGACCGGACTGTCACTAGCCGAACTCAGCGGTCGGACTGTCACTAGTGGTGGGTGAGAACTCAGCGGTCGGACTGTCACTAGTGGTGGGTGAGAACTCAGCGACCGGACTGTTACTAGCCGTGGGTGAGAACTCGGCGACCGGACTGTCACTAGCCGTGGGTGAGAACTCGGCGATCGGACTGTCACTAGCCGTGGGTGAGAACTCGGCGACCGGACTGTCACTAGCCGTGGGTGAGAACTCAGTGGTCGGACTGTCACTAGTGGTAGGTGAGAACTCAGCGGTCGGACTGTCACTAGCCGTGGGTGAGAACTCGGCGATCGGACTGTCACTAGCCGTGGGTGAGAACTCGGCGATCGGACTGTTACTAGTGGTAGGTGAGAACTCAGCGGTCGGACTGTCACTAGCCGTGGGTGAGAACTCGGCGATCGGACTGTTACTAGTGGTAGGTGAGAACTCAGCGGTCGGACTGTTACTAGTGGTAGGTGAGAACTCAGCGGTCGGACTGTCACATCATGAACTGGTTTATTTTAACCATTGTTTTCAGTGAGTAAATCTTATTTATCATGAATTCATCATCATTTAAAATAAATATCAGGTTTTTTAAATTTACAAATGTGATAAACAATAGAATAATGCTCACTCAGCGCTCAAATTGCTAAAGTTTTACTAAAATTTTGGAAAAACCTTCTATTTCTCAGATTCTAAATTCAATTGAAATATTTAAAGCAGTCCAGACCTTACTGAATTACTCTATTTCAATTTACCACAATTTAGACCAATTTTTATTACAATCATGATTATATTGTTCTTAGCTCTTGAATTTGAACTCACTTAATACAGATTTTTCAACCAGGATTTTCATTTAATACGAATGAAATATTTGGTCCATTTAAGCTGGAACCGTTTGGACAATTATTCGTAATTCAGATTTTATTTAATTCATCGAAGAAATCTGGAGATCGAAATTACAGTTAGTTCCACCGTATACGACTAAGAACTACGGAAATTTGAAAAAATTCAAAGTAAACTTCAAAGAAACATGTTTTAGAATATTTGAGAGAAGTTTCTACAGAATTTGAACCGTAATTAACTTTATAAACAACTTGTTTATATAGAAACCAGGAACAAACGAACGAACGAATGACGGCGGACATTGTGAACAGTAATAATCAAATACGATCAATCAACCAGAGCTGATTTACTGCACAACACTTGTCACTGACAACTTCCTCACATAAATCAACTATTACTTATACACATTATGTAAATAATCCTCACCAGGTTTTGTTATATCTGTAAGAACTTACAAAAAGTAGCTTAAGCCTTAGAAACTTTTGGATTTATAACAAACGAGTAAAAAAGAGTATAAAAAATAATCAATAGTACTAGGAGGTTCCTCGTTCATTCTGAGGGTTTTCATGTCTCAGATGACAAGGTTTAGTTAAAACCACGTAACTGTTAGAATAAACTTCTATACCGGTCATATTCAACCGTCGGTTGTTTCAAGTATCAATGGTTCTAGATTTTAGATGTATTTAAGGTTCTTAGAGATCGGGAATCCAAAATGCCCTGGCATTTCCCAGCATAAGAAACTGGTTGTAAATTTTCACTTGATCAGGTTTTATTGATTCAGAGTTCTCACAGATCGGGGAATCCAAAATTCCCGACATTTCTCTTATTTCTTTTTTTGTTTTACGCAACGACTGGAATTCACCTCTTGACTCAACACTATTTTTTCTCTCTTTTCAGATATGGGTTGTATAATCGGGGGAACGTTGTTTCGAATGTCCGGGTGTAATTCAGGAGTTATGTGCGCATTGAAAGGGAAGCGTTTAAACGAAAGAATATTTAAAACTAAATCAGTTCGAAGTTCGACGGATTGCGTGAACTCGTGTCTGACAGTCACTTCCTGTCAATCGGTCAATTATTCTCCTAATCAAAAACTGTGTGAATTATCGAGCAGAAGTATTTATACGGATCTACCACAGACTCTCGTCAACGACAGTGAATTCAGATTCTACGCGGCTGAACTCTGCCACAAACAAAACGGAGTAAGAAGGAGATACTAATAAAATACATAGAATCAGACAATTGAATCAAATATTTAGAAATTAACTTATTTCAACCTCTTGAGTCACATTGACCAATAGTTATTGAACTGAATCCTGGGGCCGGTTCCATAGTTGAGACTTAAGTCTAAAAGTGGTCTATGGACCTAAGATGTTCTTAGACTGGTCTTAAGTCTAAGCCATGACTATGCAACCGGCCCCTGGGTTATGTTTTAGATTTAAGACCAGTCTAAGAATATCTTAGTTCCATAGCCAATTTTATAACTGAGACCAGTCTTAAGATTTAAGACTTAATTCACTAAGTTGTGCAACAGGGCCTAGAACTGTAGAACTGGGTCCTGATGTAGAACTGAGCCCAGAACTGTGGAAGTGGATCTCGAACTGTGGAAGTGGAATCTCGGTCTAGAATATTTGAATCCTGATTATTTCATTGTCCGTTCAATTTCAGATCAATTGTGGACTAGAGGAAAAATGTGTCCCTTACGAAGGCAAAGAAAACATGTGCAACAGTAAACCGTGTTACTGCAGCTTAAGTATGATTTAATTACAGTGAAACTCGCAGCTGCTGCTGTAGCTGCTGCTGCTGCTACTGCTGCTGCTGCTGCTGCTGCTGCTGCTGCTGCTGCTGCAGCTGCTGCTGTAGCTGCTGAAGTCGTCATAGTTGGCACAAATCATAATATTGATAATTTATCCAAATGATAAGTAATTAATTATGGGACTCTTAATGACTTCAGGAATATGACAACTTCTAAAATGACGTATTTCAACGCGAGTTTAACTGTAAATAACTTTCAAATCGTCAATTTATTTATGCAATAAATTTGACGATATTGTTTTAATTCCACTCTAGGGTCACGTCTATCGATGCCGATCGTTCAGTTTCTAGATGGCTCGGCCGGTCACATTATCTCTATTGACTACAGTACTCTTTATGACGGCGATAATTTCTCGTGTTTAAAATGGTCTCGTACTCAACCTGTACAAGGTTTAATCATGCAACACCCTACAAATCATTCTAATACGTATCAACTACGCTTTATGACTAGTAAGTTTAATAATTGTCGCATAACTCTTCAAAAATTTACTAACTTAAGTAAAAGTTAATATATTTCAATATAAGATCTGTGTAACTGGGTTCAGAACTGTGGAACTGGGTTCAGAACTGTGGAACTGGGTCCACAACAGAACTGTGGAACTGGGTTCAGAACAGAACAGTGGGACTGGGACCGGAACTGTGGGACTGGGTCCTGAACTGTGGAACTGGGTCCAGAACTGTGGGACTGGATCCAGAACTGTGGAACTGGATCCAGAACTGTGGAACTGGATCCAGAACTGTGGGACTGGATCCTGAACTGTGGAACTGGATCCTGAACTGTGGAACTGGGTCCAGAACTGTGGGACTGGATCCTGAACTGTGGAACTGGGTCCAGAACTGTGGGACTGGATCTAGAACTGTGGAACTGGATCCAGAACTGTGGGACTGGGTCCAGGGTATATAGGCCTAGATTAAAGTGAGTTGTATTTATTTCAGGTATTGGTAATGTTGAATATCAGACATACATTCAGTCTACAGACCTCAATAAAACTCTACCGTGTACCTTCCAATCGAAACAACTCATCTCAGACGGAGCTTGGTTTTACTATATCTGCTCATTGACCAATGGTTTCAATGATACAAACTCTCAAGTACATCTGAGACCGGCATCGCCTTCGAGTGAATTCAAATTGTGCGAACTTCAAATGTGGGACTAAATACAGCTGGTACCGGTACTGTACAGTTAGTTAGTACCGGTACTGTACAGTTAGTACCAGTACTGTACAGTTAGTACCGGTACTGTACTGTACAGTTAGTACCGGTACTGTACAGTTAGTTAGTACCGGTACTGTACAGCTAGTACCGGTACTGTACAGTACCGGTACTGTACAGCTAGTACCGGTACTGTACAGTTAGTTAGTACTGGTACTGTACAGTTAGTTAGTACCGGTACTGTACAGTTAGTACCAGTACTGTACAGTTAGTACCGGTACTGTACAGTTAGTTAGTACCGGTACTGTACAGTTAGTTAGTACCGGTACTGTACAGTTAGTTAGTACCGGTACCGTACAGTTAGTTAGTACCGGTACTGTACAGCTAGTTAGTACCGGTACTGTACAGTTAGTTAGTACCGGTACTGTACAGCTAGTACCGGTACTGTACAGCTAGTACCGGTACTGTACAGTACCGGTACTGTACAGCTAGTACCGGTACTGTACAGCTAGTACCAGTACTGTACAGTACCGGTACTGATGACTATTTCAAATTGTTTAAACAGGCATCGGTTTAAATCTGATTCATTTAAGAAGAAATTAATTGAGTAAAAGAAGACTTTAAAAAAAATCCTTCAATACAGTATAGAATGGATTAAAAATTCTATTTCAAGCTAGCTGGTTCAATTTAGTGCTGGTCATTTGAACACGACTATATCAGGTGTATTCTACTAAAACTGCCTGTGCTAGGACAGCGAGCGTCTGCTTAAACCGAATCGAAATAGACATTCATCAATAGTTATTACGGTGACAATAATTGAAACTGTTATTTTACCTGTGAATTTAAAAACAGGTCTCCAGTTTTGTTCGTTGCCCTCCGGACTTAAAGCGGCTGAAATGCTAAAATAAAGGGGTATCGTTTTACTATGAATAGATTAAACAACAAAAACTAAATCTGCATTAAATATTTGGTTAAATGATAACTTACTTGAATACGGCTATTTTCCCAAAGTTATTACACGCGGCCAGATATTTACCACAAGGCGAGTAACACTGGTCATATACACTTGTATACAGCTGTTGAACTGTCAGTTTTTGATCCTGCAAGATATAATTCATACCATGATAAATAAATCCTGCTGTGCTGCAAGATGGGGGGGGGGGTTATGTACTGCCACCTGGTGTCTGTAATATCTTTATGATTGATCTGGATATAAGAGCCCAACATGAAACAGGATAGAGGGGAGAGGAGAGGGAGAGAGGAGAGGAGAGGGAGGAGAGAGGAAAGAGGGAGAGAGGGAAGGGGAGGAGAGAGGGGAGAGAGGAAAGGAGAAAGGGGAGAAAGGAGAGGGGAGAGAGAGGAGAGAGGGGAGAGGGAGGAAAGAGGGGAGGAGAATACTACTAATACTACTGGATTGGATTAGACTGTGACAGGCAGCCTCTGATTAGTGAAGAAGGATTTGTGGAGTTGAGAAAGCAGAGTAGTCTGAATGAATTGGGCCCTTGGGTCCACAGACGAGCCCCAATAAGAGTCTGCCAATCCCACTGGATTCCTTTTAGGGGTTAGTCTCTAGCTGCTTGGTCAGGAATTCTGGCCCAAACTATGCATTTTTGTGTTTTAGTCGGTTAAATATTGTAGACTTACCATAGCGAAAACCAAGCGGGTCGACTTGCTCGACGACCTTCAGAATTTCGCATCTCTTTATCGTAACCGTCAAGTGCTGCCCCTATACATATCGTTGACGGTGAATATGTGAACTAATTTATTACTCGCATGCCACAGTAGGAATAGTGTACCGGCAAAAAAGTCGAGGTCGCAAAAACGCCCAATATCAAATGAAGTAAGGGCTACCCACAGCAACCTATCGTGTTACAGTAAAGATATAGGCGCAGAAAAACCGTTGATAAATTTGTAATAATTTTGTGGATTTCCAACAAATAAATAATGGGCATGAATGACATGATTACCGCGGTGAGCCACACATAATTCAATTTGTCTTAAAAAGTTTAGAATCGGATCCTACTTGTGAAACTGAGTCAGGTAAGACCCGCAACTCATCACCGACATTTTAGAGATTTCAAAAAAAAAAACAACAACAAAGAAAATCATTTATTTTTCTTGACCGTGAAATGAGTATAGGCCAATTACTTCACATTAATTACGCTTTTATGACATCTCAGACCTTGTAAGAGTCATACACCAGAAAAACTGTTTAGCAAACAACATTAAATTCATCACTAAACATATATTTGACATTTTTGTAATACAACTGTTTCACAACTGATTAAAACAATTTGAATTGGTAGAAAAATCCGCATTATAGGCAAAAATAAATGCCAAGTCATTGGTCCATAAAACACTGAAAAATATCAGACTATCACTTATAGGCGGCTGTGCTGATATTTCATATGGAAGCCCTGGGACGACATTGCCAGTTGCTTTAGTAGTTGCCAGTTGCGAGTTGAGCGTAAACTGTCAACGGGCCCAGTGTAATGTGCAGTGTCGGGACGTATGGTTTTGTGCTGTTGATATCCCATCTAAGCTTGTCGGCAGACCAGTTGGTGGTGGGATTATTTTTTCGGTTGAAAAAAAGAAGTAGATTGCAAGAATAAAACACAGAAAGAGTTTCATAAAAAGGTAAAATAACACCATGACATCCTGCACTGTAACGCACATCCTCGCCATCAAGAAACTGCACCTCACTAATTTTTCCGGCCGGACTCAAGTTGAACCAATATAAGAAGTGAAATTATAGACATAAAACTTAACCAAACGAATGAATAATTTAACTTGAATAATGGTAATTTCATTCTCTGACAACAATTACACCTAAATTAAGACAAGACGATCACTGTAGCCATAGACTGAGATCGGTGTAACAGCATATTTACTGAAATACATGTAAAACCAACATCGCTACTGTGGCACGCGAGTGCAAGTTTTCGCCGCTGGATTTGAGTAAGCACCCTTCAAATTCAATTCAATAAATTGAGTTGCTGAGTTGACGCGGAAATTTCCTTTATTTTCACGGGTAAATATCTAGAATTTAGGATAGGGTTCTTATAAGAAATGTGATTTGCGAGTTCTGTATTTCACTTGCGTTTATTTTTATGGTGAATCTGATAATTTAAGGACAATAGATATTGAAGAATCTGCTGTGACTGTGAACTTGAATAATTTTATAGACAAAAAAAAGTCAGATACACTAATACAGTCTCACGATTTTCCTGTAACTAACTGGGGTCCAAATTCGAAGATTCAACCTATTCATCCTAGGAACTGACAGAAATAATCTACTAAACTACGTACCTAGCCGTTGTTCCTGAAACAGGGAACCGTAACATCGACTGGTATTCAGCAGACTACTAAACTACCAACTACCTAGTCTGAATAGCAGTCGTTGTTACCACTGTCCCAACGGCTAGTAGTAGACTAAACAAAGTCTAAGGCCTACTACCCTATTATTTTTATACATTATTGGATGAACAAAGCTACTATACATACCACCAAAATTCAAATTAAACCAATTAGATATGAGCAAAGCAAAGGAATCCTGTATTGTAACCTCAGCAGCATCAGTAGTTAGTTACCTAATCATTGGTGGTAAGCTTTTTATAATCAGATGGGCTTATGTGAAAATATCCGATCATGAAACTAAACCACAGACAGGTTACTGACTGATCCCTAGATAATGGAGAAAAGATATATGGGGACAGAGAGGGGAGATATTGGTAGAGATCATCTGATTGTGACAAATCTGAGAGGCTGATAATAGAATTCTTTTTTTAAATATTTTTTAGAATCAACAACCGTGATAAAATGGCGGACGACGAGAGACGAAAAATGCGACAATTAATGCGCGAAAAAGAGGAAAAAAATGGAGAAGATAAAGTGAATTTTCTTTATAAATCGAGTAAAGTCGACGGCGAAGAATTTTTATTGGGTCGAAAAATAAACAATTTTGAAGATTTCGAAGAGACTCGTTTTGAAGATAAACCGGAACCGATAGGATCGATATTCGAGGATCCGATAGCGGCCGGTCGCGCTCATATCGACATGGAAACAAAAATGAGAGAAGATCCGCTGTTCGCGATCCGTAAAAAACAGGACGACGCTCGCAGAGAAATTCTACGAAATCCGATCAAAATGAAAAAACTTCAACGACAAGTCGACGTTATGAAACAAGAGAAGAAAAAAGAGAAAAAAAGAAAGAAGAAAAAGAAGAAGTCAGATGGCGATGATGATAGTGATGAGGACATTCTTACGAAATATCTCGAGATTGTCGAGAAAAAATACAAACAATCGAAATCAAGTGAAAAAACTACCGAAAATTCTGTTAAAACAGGTCGTCATGGTAACGACGGACGGACGCGGAGGAGATCGCGATCACCGTCTCCTAGGAAACGATCGAGTTCACCTAGGAGACGACCTAAATCGAGGTCTCCTAAGAAACGATCCCGGTCGAGATCACCTAGAAGACGACCTGAATCGAGGTCGCCTCAGAGACGGTCCCGGTCAAGGTCACCTAGGAGACGACCTGAATCGAGGTCGTCTAAGAGACAGTCTAGGTCGAGGTCACCTAGGAGACGATCTAGGTCAAGGTCTCTGGCAGTGAGAGCGAGATCTAATCACAAACATTCTAAATCGCCTCCACATCAGCAGCAGCAGCAGCAGCAGCAGCAATCGTCACAGAAACTTACATCTAGTGATAAACAACGTAAACTACAAGAAATGATGGATAACGCTAAACAGCGTAACACGGAACGGGAATTAAACGTAAAATCATATAAAAAAGAAGATGATAAACTAGTAGTGCCACCTACTGGTGTAAAAGAGGACTTTGTTAATCCGATGTTAGCGAATCACGTAACAATGAGTTCAGTTGAAAATCGAATCAAAAGAAATATTTATAATATTCAAAGAACAAACGCTGAATTAGAGAAAAATTTTGCCAGAAAATAAAAATGTAAACTTTGGAAATATTTGTTACTAAAAAGAATGTGAGAAATAAATATGAAATAAATATCGTAATTATATATTTGACTGTTTGTGGAATTTAGAGGTGATTCTCTACAGGAGGATAATAACAGGATGATGATATCATTTCTGGGACGATATTGGCTTTTTATCTGACATTCATTCGTTCAAAGAGCATTTTACAGTTCAAGGGTTAGGGTTATTAGCGTACTTTGGCACGTGAGGATACCGCAGCCCGATTCATTATTCTCTATTTGTCCGATTCTTCGTCCACATCCGTAAAGATGGCGGCATTCCTTAACTTTCGGAATAGTTTTACGATTCCTGATGTTTAAACAGCGATAATGCGGAAACTGTTTATATCAGTAACAACTCGTGGCACCAAAATGAATTCTATAATCGGAGACATTCTTTTGACGCTGTTTTTGTGTTTGAGTTGTGTGAAATCACAAGGTAATTTTACATTGAATCGCTGTTGCTAATGTCAACATACTTACTTCCGGGTTTTCAAAATTCAGGTCCAGGTATTCAATAAACTGTTTTCCAGTTCTCGTTTCTATCTTCGAACATTTTAGTCACTTTGTTCATCTTATATAAAAAAGTTAAAACTAACTCTATCTCTGAAATGAAACTGAACTAATTGAAGCAAAATAATTGAAGAAATTGCTGTTATTTAATGAAGATGCTCGGTGTTAATTATTTACAGGAATCAGTAATGGTTTAGTGATTATTAACTCTACGACCCCCACAGTCCCGGCCGCTGGGTTTATATTCAATGAAAATTCTGGTTCAGGTTCGATTCCTGTTTATCTTACAACTAACGGAGCGCCATCTACAATCAGTAGTAATAGTGTAAGTATATGCTTGCCAGTGCCTGCCTCCTCGTACACAACAGATATTTTGATTGGTTGTTATTTATAGGTATCGATTACGTGTGAACAGACACCACCTGCGGCAAGCGTCGGTTTTACCAGTGTTATATTTAATCCAGTAACGGTAACACCTGCTGTCTCCATCTCTGCTTCAGTCACCTTCAGGTATCCATCCATTTTCTTATCAACAAAATTAAAAATTCTAATCAGAATTAAAAAACTGAATGTTTTCCAGACTTTCTCTAGAGACCAGTTTTCTCTTATCTTACAATTTTTGATATCAAATTCTTGAATTTTGCTTTCAATCTTTTAAATTTGTATAATTGATAGGTTTTAATGTAATAATCTGTTCTCAGCAATCCAGTTCCAGGAAATGGATCCACATGTGAATGTGGCGGAATTTTGACCAAGGATTTTGATTATTGTCTTATTGGAATATCTTATGAATTTGTGTTTATATATTGTTAGTATTCAGAAATCTGGTAGAGCTGTAAATATCCGTTGTTATGGAATTACACTGGGTTTTACACCAACAATTATCAATGGAACTCAAACTACATTTCCGCAGTTTACTAGAACAACATCAATCAGTCAACCTAGGTGAGTTCAAATATCATTGCTTTATCTCAATCCGATATCGATAATCAGTCAACCTCGGTGAGTTCAAATATCATCGCTTTATCTCAATCCGATATCGATAATCAGTCAACCTCGGTGAGTTCAAATATCATCGCTTTATCTCAATCCGATATCGATAATCAGTCAACCTCGGTGAGTTTAAATATCATCGCTTTATCTCAATCCGATATCGATAATCAGTCAACCTCGGTGAGTTCAAATATCATCGCTTTATCTCAATCCGATATCGATAATCAGTCAACCTCGGTGAGTTCAAATATCATCGCTTTATCTCAATCCGATATCGATAATCAGTCAACCTCGGTGAGTTTAAATATCATCGCTTTATCTCAATCCGATATCGATAATCAGTCAACCTCGGTGAGTTCAAATATCATCGCTTTATCTCAATCCGATATCGATAATCAGTCAACCTCGGTGAGTTCAAATATCAATCTGATATTGATATGAGATTTTCCCAAAGAACTGATCATAAATGTAGCTGATTTTCATGTATTTTATAGGTTATTGACGGTTACTAAAGCCCCGACTGTTGAATTGTGTTACACTGATTTTGTATCTGTACCCAACATGAACAGCGTCACTAGTTCACAGTTCAATATTGAACTCAGGTAAAATTCGTACATTCATCTTGCATCATTATTCTACTCACTCCAGACCGTGTCGGTGACAATTCCTGTTTATCATTATCATTACAGTGAACCAGTTTCTGGAGCTAATGTAACGATAACTTGTTCTCAAACTGCGACTGGAGTAACGGGTTAGTATAGATCACACCCTCCAACCATATCGAACTCACCTCACTAATCCTCATTAATCCTCATTATATTCCTCATTATTTAAGATGGTTTGGTTTTGAATATACCGTCTGTTAAAGTCGCTATCGGCAACAGTAAATCCGTGGTAAGTACTCGTTAGTTCGTATAATTTGAATTATAAACCGTTATAACGGTTTCTGTATTGTTGTCGACAGGTTCCTTATTCGATCGTCACGCGAGGAAGTGAAGTGTTCGTACAATGTCAAGGTCAATCGGATACCGGTAATCAGTTTTTGAATTCGAATTCAATTGGTAAGTATCGACTGAATCGACCCTTATTCCTGCGCCCCCTTCCCCTCAATGAAACTATTAATAACAACTGTATTTGTTTCTAGGCGTAAGAAAGAAGTTCGTCCAGCGAACTGGCGCAGCTCAATTCCTACCTGAAACTGCCATTATTACTTCAAATCAATTTCAAGTAAGTTGATTTATTGATTGTATTATCTCGCTCCTATTAAACATATCTCGGAAGACTGAACTCTTTTCGAAAGACATTTTGATTAATTCATCGATTTTATAACAGTTTTACTTGCAACCCTCGATTATTAATGTTTATCCCACAAATTTTCTAAAATAATAGTTTTAAATTCATATGACGTATTCTCTAATTTCACATATAGGTGTCGCTAGTGTTGGATAGTAGTTTATCTATATCGGGTTTGGACGTGAATTTCGAATGTTCGTTGATTCCTGTCTCCGATACGATTCATGCTCGATTCGTTTCGCAGAACGCGGCTCGATTCTGTTACACGCAAACTAGTATTACACCCGGACTGAATAATACTTCTACGGCTCCTACTCCGAGTGTATCGTCATCAACTACTCCATCGAATACAGCCTCTTCAACTACCGGCGCTCCGACTTCTGGTGCTCCAACAACTGGTGCTCCAACTACTTGTAAGTGTGTATGGGCCGCCATCTTCGGCCAATAAGACAAACCGTTGATAATAGGTGGCGCTGTTTATCATAATGAATAGCTCTACATCTGTTATAACACGGTCAATGCCACAATTCATGCTCAACCCTAACATTTTTCAGAAAACAAATTTGCCTAATCCAGCTAAAATGAAAATACCTTCGATCTTAGAATAGAGATTGATCCTGTTAATTAGAATAACATTCTTATTAACGCTTAATTCGTGATAACGTTATAATTTTTTCTATTGGACCCAACAAACTCTTTTACTGTATGAACTTGGAGCAGGCTGGATGTTTGTCTTGTTGGGATCAGGAGGTGCTGATCGTCTGGAGGCGATGGAGGCTGAATGTTTGTCTTGTTGGGATCAGGAGGTGCTGATCGTCTGGATGAATGAATTCATGGATTAAATCAGTTGAATGTTTTATATTTTCAGCTGGTCCAGTTTTAACAACTCAATCTACAACAACGGCTTCCAATTCATCGTGGTCTTTAACCCCGAGTTCGATGACATTCATCGCTGCTGTGAGTATTCAACACGTACATCCCTCCATCTTCAGAAATAGCCATCATTAGGGACCATTTCATAGATTATCTTATAAAAGATTCATATTTTGAGATGCTCCCTAAAAGTATTCATTTGATATTTAATGGTAGGATGGTGAGAGTTATAAACTGATATCGATATCGAGATCTCAACGAGCTCCGTCAGCTCGCGTTAGTGAATTATTAACAGTCGTCTGCTGTTCGCCGTCCGACAACAATCAAAATCCTAAATATCAGAACGTCACGGCAACGATGATCATAGCGGCGAATCTGTATCCAGAGAAACCGATTAATTTCACGGCTTCGCCAGGTCAGTATTAAAACATATGATGTATGATGTGATTCCACTCAGAGTTAATTCATCGAAAATCATTTAAGAGTGACAACTCACAACTGTGGAACTGAATCCAGTTCCACAGTTATGAGTTAAGATTTAACTTAGAGTTAAAACATCGAAAATGAACTAATTTAACTCTCATCTGTGCAACTGAAGCCAGGATTCAGTTACGTAGTTGCAAGTAGATATTTGACCGAGATTCTAACTCTTAGTTAACTCACAACTATGTAACTGAGTCTCTGTAAGTGCGACAAGGTTTATATCTATGTTTTTTATAGAATCTGGTGTAACAGTGAAGGAAACAGTCTTACAGAATCCCGCGTTTGTTGAAGTATCACCGTGTACTTGTGATTTAACAGTGAATCAATGTGATAATAATTGTTGTTGTGACCGAGTAAGTGTTGTGCGAAGGGGAGGAGGGGGGAGGTTGAAAGGGAGGAGGGTGAAGGGGAGGGGGAGGGGAGGGAGAGAGGGGATCACCCCGTAGTCACTCAAGTCAATGATCTGAAGATTCCTCATTAAGTAAAATACATACATCGCTATTCAATAGAATTATCCAGAATTACACAGTAAATCAGCCATGAATAGTTTACAATGATAATCACCGCTATTAAAGTAAAGACATTTTGACTCTCCAGACTAACTGGTACATGGACGCTGTTTTCTATAGACGGGTCAAGGTTCATTTGGCACCAGAAAAAATTGTTCTCTGTTCACTTTAGAGAGGTTCTCTTTACTTACCGGTACTGAACTAGAAAATTAGGTTCTAAGGAAGAAGCTTTTGTGATAAGAGGTGTTTGTGTAATTTGTATATTTGATATAGAGTTGTACTGGTGACGATAATTCAACGTTTCACTGTTTTACCGGAATTTACGGAGGCACTAAACAGGATTCGATTCCCGATCATAAATGTGAAGCGAACGATCGTTACGACGCAGAACAATACGATAGATTCATGTGCGTCTGGAGAGAGACTAACGCTTGGTTGGGATATTATCATCTACCGCAGAATAAAATATCAACACAAGCAGATATTACGACGAAACTAACATCAATCAATGAATCGAACTGGCGGTATGTGCTTTATACTATTACTACCTGCTAAATACAACATTGAGTTCCAGTTACACAGTTCTGAGTTAAATTTGACTCCAGAGTTACCGTAAAACATTGAAAATAAACTGATTGTAACTCTGAGGAGTTAACTCAAACTCGCAACAGCGGAACCGAGCCTAGGAGTCAATTTCATGAAAAAGTTAAAGCCTAAATCGGTTAAGTTTGAATTGGTTTTACTTCATTGAAAACATGAAGTAACCACTAGCAATAACACCAATAATTTCAGTTAAACTTTTTTGTCAAACTGAACCCTGGTTACTTTAACTTTAACCAACTTTTTAGCAACTGGCCCCAAATCATTTTTGATGCCTATACTCTAATTTATCTCAGAACTGTGGAACTGGTTCCTTGAGGGTCGGAGGGCGTATAAATGAAAAATTCCACGTAAAATCAATCAACTTTTTGATTTCAATTTATTACTTCTTCATTTATTCTATTTTCAGTGAATCATCGTTTATCAAAGAACCACCGGTTTCTGGTGTCGATTTTAAATACGGTTCTGAATTAACAACTGTGATTTATTCCGACGGAATCGTAAAATATCGCGGTTCACTATCTCTACCGCAGCGCTACCTATCAAGGGAATGTTTAACCGAATCGCCCGTTCGTTATTTGATCGATAAATCATCGAATTGTCAAACGGAGATCTCGAAACTTCTCTGCGAGAATCGGGGATCTCGTTTAAACGCGAGGATGTACGCGATGGGTACGAATAAACGCCCCTGCTCGACACCGGTTAGAATCTCTACTACGTATAACGGATTAACGCCGCTTACTGTCGACGCCAGTTACTACTGCGCGACTGATTTAAACTCGTATATCATCAACACGGGCGCCTCCTCCGCCAAACAACCTTTAAAACATTCACTATTTAAAGGTTTAAATAATGTGACCGGGTGTTCGTTCCGAGGGCAGAAATTTGTGTGTCAAGGTGGTGTGGAGCAGCTATCGAGACCGGTGCCGAATACTCTTCCCGCTAGATGTAGTTTTGATGATGGATTAACGGAGCCCCCGGAACCCGTCTGGGATTCAATCAATAACGTCTGCAGGAACTCTGTGATCGATGTCAATTATCAATTTCAGTGGTCCGGTTCGACTCTTACTAAACTCACTGCGCGTTACGTGTTAGCTGACGTTCCCGTGGAAACAACTATTAATGAGACAATACAAACCGTTTTTACCGTTCTAGAAAACAAAACAATATCGGGCAACACAACAGAACTGAACGTTACCAAGACAACGACGAGCACGAATACAATTACGTTTTCGACGATACTGAATCAGAAATATAAAACAGAATTTAAACCTCGCGGTAAAACTCAGGTTTCAGCGAATCTGTATCAACCGTTTTCAGGAAATTCAGGTTATTATTTTATAAACAGTCCTAAATCTGTCTGTTTTACCAGATATTTCAATAGAAATTGTTGATTCTGGCAGTTTGTCTGATAGGAAAAAAATGTCCACAATCTTTTAACCAAATTGTGCCTTAGTTTTGCAGAAAAACGAGATCCCTTCACAGATTACTTTCTTCCACAACGTTGCCTTCCTGACATAAAGTGATAAATACTTTATAGGGTACTCATCAAATCATGAGGGTCTTATGGAAGTTCTGAAGTACCCAGTACCCCTGAAAAACAATTACCCATGTGTTCAATCCACTGTTGAATTTAAAACTGTTTTGTTTACTCTGATGATATTTTGTAGGTTATGATATTGATAAACCGCTGATTGCTGGTGTCGGAGTTTACAACAATCAGAACAGTTTAACACGTATCGACGCTTCACGATCAGTGAATATATTCCTCCCGACAGCAGACGGATTATGTTCAAACTCTCGTCTCACCGAGGTTCCGTTCGCTATCGATGTCTCCAGCGCGTGTTTTATCAATCTGAAACTCTCAGATTTTAACGACTGCCAATATTTAAAGTAAGATATTTGAGAATTCTATATTTTCCGCGATAATTGTTTTCAAAACTCAATACGTGGTTTTGTTTTAGGGAGCTGATTCTGGCTAATTTAAACGCTGCGATGCCCGCTGATTTTATAGCACCGATCGGAAATCCCGATTTAACTAAAACGGACGCCTGGATTCCAATTATAAGGTAAGGGGTCACTGATACTCATGCATGAGGAGGTGGAGAGGATGAAGGGGAGGGTGAGGGGAGGAGGAGGGTGAAGGGGAGAGAGAGGAGGAAGAGAGAATTGTTCACTTCTTGCTTTGTACATAAAATACATGAAATTAGTTAACAATTCACCAAATACTTTACAAATCTGTTATGTGTTTTATTTTTCAGGGAAAACATTATCAATTACATTCGACCTACGTCTGCTTCTACTAACGCTACTACTGCGCCACCTATTAGCACCACTGTAGATCCGGGACAGCGCGCTTTTTACGAGCCTTACGACGTGATAAAGGGTCAATGTGAAAATATAACCACGGGAATAAACCTGCAAGTGATATACAGTCAAACTGGAGAAATTAAAGGAAAATCTATTTACAGAATTATGGGCGCTTATATCAAGTAAGTTATATTGAAGAGATGATGTCGATAAGGGGATCAACAATCCTTGATTAGTGTAGGGCTTGTGTGTGTAGGGCTTTGAAAATAATAGAATTACTATCGAGGGAGCTTGAACAGAGATGTTTTGAGCTGATGGGAGTCAATATCACGGAGGGGTTGGGATTTCACTATCAGTCCTACGAACCAAATGTACTTCAGACAATATGATCTAGTGAATAGCCATAGCTAGTGATAAATATCTCACTCATTATTCAGAGTATTGGACCTGATGTACTATTTGTAATTTTCCTATGTTTCTGATAAATTGTTTTTATTGCAAACATGTGAACAAATGTCACACCTCAACCTAAACCAATCATATCACTCACCTACATGTGACATGTACACATGACCACCTGTGACATGTCTAGTCAGCCAATCAGAAGCTAGGGTTAGGGTTAACTCCATCTGGTGGGAATTCCAGTAACCCTAACCCTAGCTGTGAGTGACAGGTGACCAGTCACATGACCACCTGTCTAGTCAGCCACTAGGGTTAGGATTAGCTCCATCTGGTGGTGACCCTAGATATCAATCAGTTTAGTAATTGACATCAACAGCCAATCACAGAAGGCTTTTCACATATACCCATGGCTAGTGAAATATTTGTAAACATGAAGATCAATAGAGGATATGATAGTGAAGACACTTGATCCCTTATAATGATTATACTAAGTTTGTAAAGCTGAGGGCTAGAGTGGCTGAGAGATTGTGGAGCTGATAGTCAGTAACCTGTCTGTGGTTTAGTATTTTGTTGTTTTAATTAATCATGTTTCACATTGGTTTCTATTTTCAGTTACACAATATCATCGATAGATTTGAGTTGTAGTGGAACAGAGTCTAAACGATGTTTACCAAACAGTCAACAAATTGAACCGTTTCAATTGACATCAACGGTCCAATTTATTAAAGTGAATGGATTGATTCCTTACCCTCCGACACAGTGAGTATTAATTCATCGTCTGTCTGTGGCCTGCACCCCTGGACTAAGGGACCGTAATAACATCTGCTATTCATACAGACAATCTGCTCACTGTATCCTGCACTGTAGGAGACTGTAACAATGTCCGCTATTCATACTACCCCTCAGACTAGTCAGTAACCTGTCTGTGGTTTAGTTTCATGATCGGATATTTTCACAAACCACTTCTTGGTATAAGCCCATCCGATTATAAAAAGCTTACCACCAACGATTAGGTAACTAACTATCCTCAGACAATCTGCTGCCTGTGGCCTGCACCTCCTCAGGCTAGTCTAGTTACTAGCCACTGTAACAACGTCTGGTATTCAGACAGCCCTCAGACAATCTGCTGCCTGTATCCCTCACCCTAGTCTAGTACCTAGCCACTGTTCCCGAAACAGCCGTTACTGAGGAACCCATAACAACGACTACCAATACCCCAGACCAGACACAAAGATAATCAGATGCTGTTTTTCTGATAAGCTGCAGATTACTGATACCTACTTGTATTTGTTTTACAGGAATCATACAGTAATGCGTAGAGCTGGTATTTGCTGGTGGGATGTTTGTGATGAACATGTACTGTTCCCGCTACTCCCCGAGTTTCAGGGCGACTCACGAGAATACACCCTCGCCATGGGTTTATTATTAACATTTTTATTTATCTGGTTTTATATATTTGTTTGTTTCCCCTGGAAACATCTCGAACCATAGTTTTGTTAGTAGTTTACTGTAAACAGAGTTCTTACAGATCAGACAACATCCTCGACAAGGAAACATCGAAATTTGAATTGCGGGTGTCTAGTTGTTGTCGCTAGTTAAGAGTGGCACAAGGAACCTCTTGATAAGAAACCTTATAAGAATATCTTATAATTCAATGGGTCAGGATAAATCTGATCTGTAAAGAAATACTCTTTGAGTAGAAAAGGAGAATATAGTGTCAGTCAGTCAGTCAGTCAGAGCTCAACCCGTCCTATAAACTATGTACCAGTATAGGTATGATATTTTATTGTATCAATAGATTTGTAGATATATTTTCATAATAAATGTATTTTAGTAAAATAAACTCTTCAGCTATCAATCTATTATTATCATTCTTTGAATTTGATGCTGGTGAGGAGTACGGTGCTGGTGACAACTTATCCTCTTGAGTTCAGTTTCGCGTGAAATAATTTAACCTCAGAATGGTATTGTTGTACTTATATTGAAGTAACCAAAGCAACGAAATGAATATTTCATGAAACTAGACTCTATACTCTAGTGTCCCGAGGCTAAAAGAACAACATAAGAAAATTCTTCTGACTTGCGACTTTATTTTCTGAATACTTCTAGCATATTCATGTACAAGACACAAAAGCCATAAATATAATATTTAATATCAATATAAATAGATGAAACTATAGCGGCGCCATCTATGAGTAGAATGAATTAGTCCACCAGATGGCGGTCTACGGGATTACTGACAGAACAAGGAGCAAATTACTACAAAGCAAGGAAGGATTTAAAGTAAATGCAGATCTCTCCCTCATTGGGTTCTAATTACACATAATTCATCCATCAAAATCTATTCATTTATAAAAGAAATAAGAAACATTTACACGAAAAATACGATTACCGTTCGTCGAATAAAGGGGTTTCCCCGCCACCCCCGCCGATCGGACTACCGTCAGCTCGTAACCGAGGACTCTGCGTCGTTCGAGGACTTTTTGTCGCGTTTTTCTTTGCCCAAAGTTCGGCTTCTTTCGCCCAATCGATAGCCGCGGTATTAGGACCTTTAGTTTGGCGTTTAGTTATGTGAGCCTGTGCCTGCATCTGTTGTTGTTTTTGATGTATTTGTTGCATGGTTTGTTGTAAACTAGGCGTCTGCTGCTGCTGTTGCTGTTGTACGGCCGGCGTTCGCGGTGTCGTCGGTTGAACCCAGTTTGAACGAGGTGTCGGTTGATACTGCGGTGTTAACATCGCGGCAGACGGACCCTGATTCGGAGTAGCAGACGGAGGCATATTCTGTCCCGTGTTTGTATGATATGAAGGAGTCATCATCGGGGTCATAACTGGTGTCGCCATCTATTGTACAAAATACAAAACACATTATAACCATTGATGAAACACTCGAGTCTGTATTGTTAGGATAATATGAAATCCAACACTAGAAATAACGAGTCCAAAGTGTTTTCTTGAGTTAATATTCATCCTAATAATCATCTTCATCGAGAATAGTTCAGTATTCCTGGAGATGACTATTTTAAGGTTATTGTCGAAATGTCAAATATATGTTGAAGGAAACATTTCAGGCTCTTTTTTCTTTCAAATTGTGGGACTTCGATTTTTGAGAAGATATTTTGAAAGTATTTGACGACGTTACCTGATAAGGCATGTTAGTATAACCGGGCTGCATCGACGGAGTTGCTCCGGCCACTTGGGCTAAAGAGTTGAATATATTACTAGGAAGCCCGGCTGCTGCTCTCTGTATCGTAGCAGGATCAACTGAAATTCAATACAAACATTCAACATTAATTCACAGAAAGAAACAATCAGTTTCAGATTGTGCTGTAGGTGGCGCTGGTGTTACGTACCTTGAAGACTTGGAGTTCCGATTATCATAGGAGTTCTTGCAGCAGCTGGAGTACTCAATGCACCTGCAAAAATAAACAATTCAATAAATTAATTCAACATTTTAAAACAGTTGAAATTATTGTCCAAGATGAAAGTTATAGCTAATTTGGTGACCAGTGCATTAAATCTTTGTATTAACATGAAAAAGTTAATGAATTCCAAGATACAGTTCCACAGTGTTTGGTTTAGGAAGTTGTGTTGTTGGAGAAACGTAGATCTGCTCACCAGGTATCGGGTCTCTGAAGTGTTCTTTAAACCACCGAACTAACGAGTTTATAGAATGGAACATGTGATTACGATATTTCAATCCGTTTGACGTAATGGAAACGAATTCATGACGTGCTTTAATTCGAGGCATATACGACAGGTAGAATTTACCCGGGTACGACTTTGTCGGGCTAAAATAATACGGAATCCTATAAATCAAATAAGAGGAAATATTATATAGCATTCACGATCAACAAAATCGAGTTAACTGTTTGTCGGTAAAATCTATTTTTACTTTGTGGGGAATTTTCGTTTTTCATCTTTCAACATTT
Organism: Tubulanus polymorphus; assembly: GCF_964204645.1. Taxonomy (NCBI): domain Eukaryota; kingdom Metazoa; phylum Nemertea; class Palaeonemertea; order Tubulaniformes; family Tubulanidae; genus Tubulanus; species Tubulanus polymorphus. Next base: position 31,211,131 of record NC_134026.1, on the reverse strand, counting down.
TGTCCAATATTTCTTTATTTCCAGCGTCTGCCATTCGGAAGTATCGATAGTTAGTGATTTCACGCGCGTACGAAGCCATAGGTTGAATGTGACGAGCTATTATTTCATCTAAATCTTCAAATTCCTACAAATCAATTATAAAACATTGATTGATGAACGCTGATGCCTCAGATCTCAACGATATGACCAGTAAATATTCTCCGGGGCAAAGAGTGAGTTCAGGGGCAGTCAGAACGACTTATTCCAAGACAATCAGCGACGAGTCTACTGTACGATCGTTTTCGCAAAATATGAAACTTGATAATTGGAGGAAGATGTCGAGAATAGCATGAATTAGAGGATGAATATTTTTCACATTTTGACACTTGGCACTTGTGATAATCAGAGGTAAGCAGAGAGTAAAATAATTCTAATGTTACCTCTCCGTTTATAAGCAGTGTATGACCCAAACTGAAAGCATTCTCTTTTCCTTCTTCTATTACATCAATATGTTGATAAATATTGTCAGCAACTTTCCACGTGCACGTTAAATGATCAGAACCCTTTAAAAACACAAAACAGAGACACACTGTATACTGTCTACCTCTAGTGATAACTTGAAACAAGACAGAGGAGTCTCGTTACGAGCAGCCATGTTGAATACCATACCTTACTACTCGGTCGTACTATTACTTCACCTTGATCCATCGTAGACATCAGTTTCTCACAGTCTTTATAACTGATATTATGGAACGACGGATGAACGATTACTCGCTTAATATAAGCTGAAAAATACACGATAAAATCATTCAAATATTTACACCTAGTTCAGAACTGGAACTGGAAGTGAGCCCGACAGGAAAGAGAAATCGATTCTCACTTTGTCTCGCTTGATGTTTCTTCTTTTCTTCCTCCTTTTGGATATCTTTATCTTCCGAGTCATAATCAAAATATAAATCTCTTTGTAACCTGAAAAATAAACCTCAAAACTTGAACGAATTGTTTCAATCTGGAGAGAGAGGGAGGTAAATAGTGCAATCTTCATATCACCATCAAATCACTCACGACTTACCTCCATTTATTATCCTTATCCGATAAATCTGACGAACGACAAGTTAATTCAACTTCGAATCTTTCGATATCAATTTTAGTAATTCGAGCGTGAAGCGTCATTCCAATCTAGAAAATCAAACATTTCAAAATGATTTACGTCTGCCGAGATCGAATGAATTCCGACGACATCTGCCGAGATTGAATGAATTCCGACGACGTCTGCCGAGATCGAATGAATTCCGACGGCGTCTGCCGAGATTGAATGAATTCCGACGGCGTCTGCCGAGATTGAATGAATTCCGACGACGTCTGCTGCAGCTCACCTGAACTCTCTCCTCTGGATTATTCACATGTTTATCACTGATCATTTTTGTCGGAATGAAACCGTTGACTCCGTTGTCCAGACGAACTTTAACCCCGACAGATTGTCCCGGGCAATTATTACCATCAAAATGACTCCATACCTACAATAACCATCAAACACACTATCACCCCTACTCTACAATAGACCGACCTACACCCCCTATATTAATTGTAGAATAGACTAACCTCATTCATTTCTGGAAAGTCATTTTTTTTACAGAAGGGACACTGCCAGAGTCCGGTATCCTCATCTCGTACGGGATTAGCCTGGTCTAACTGTTCACCGCGAGGTCGTTTCGTAGCGATTGAGAATACGCGACACATTACCATTTTACCTGCAATATCAACGCGATATATCGATATCAATTAACTAATTAACCCTTTCAGTGCGTCTACACAGTGTATAAATCGGTGATGGATTTTGCTAGTACGCCTGTACTGTGGTGTATTTATGTAATAAGTAATTAGTTTTTATTTTTATAAATGGCAGCTAGTGTCAAACATAGTGAAATATTAGTAACTAACGATACACCGCGGTGTAGACGCACTATAGTGGTATTCCCGTTATTCAACACACTAGGGTGGAATTTTTTAAAATGTTCAAATTATCCAGCACTATAGGCTATTAATTAGTCAGCACTGAAAGGGTTAAAATGTAATAAATGATAATATTTACCGATGTAGAATGAATGAGGAGTTTCTTTAGTGAGCATGTTGAATTTCTCCTCGGGCGTCGTCGTTCGATACGTCGTTCTTAAATCTTTATATCTGTGATTTAATTCCGCTCGGATATCGTACAGCGTTATGTGTTTATTACCGTAACCCTAGAAACGCAATAATACAACCATCAAATATCGATGAATTCAGATTTGCGAGCAGACGTACGACGATCTACGAACCTGTCGTTCCAACTCTTCGGCGAAAGCGTCTAAATCTAAATCCTTTAATCTCTCGGGACTTTCTAAGATTTCCTCCAGAGCTCCGGCCGGATTAGCGTCTTCGGCGGTATCGTCGTACTCGAGCGCGTCGACGGCCATCTTTCTCGCCCATTCGTACGTCTCCGGGTGAACACGTGATCCATCTAATACTTCTACATACGCCTCAGTACTGTTTATACAATTACAATTATATATTACACAACTATACATTCAAACTTCACACCTTTCAGGAATACAATTACTGGTTTTACTGTTTATCCAGTTACAGTTCCATTTTCCAGTTTGGAATTTAACTAATTTTTACAATTTATTGTGAGATGTTTTATTTTACCTGTCCCCAAGAGAATTAGTATCTATTCTGATGAATCCTGCGCAGTTGATGAAAACTTTCGGACCCATGTGACACATCGTCACTAACTGAGCTCTGTTTTCTAAACGGCCGTTATTTTGACGTAACGTCTAGAAATGGAATAACGGATGATTTAATCGTAATCGCGGAGCAGACAGAAGTTAGGGTCGTACGGTAATTATTAATACAAACCTTCAGTAGACTAGATGCTTTACGAGGACCGAGTCCACAGATGAACTGAGCTAACGGCGCTGTATGTGAGTTAGTTATACATCTATTTACATCGACTCCAACTTCATTCACGCGATTCACAAACTCTAATTGTAACGCGTGCAACAAATCATCTTTATTCACTTGATCCTGAAATAAATACATCACAAACACATCGATATTTAGTTGTTGCAGTAACAGCAGTTTAAAAGTGTCACTTACGGTAGCATTCTTACCACAACCTTAACTCTTCATAACCCTAGCTAGTACTTTATCAGTACAGTGTTCTTTACTTCAAGTTAGTTTTCAAATAAATGTTCATGTCAGAATATATTTGATCTCAGTTTGAATAAGAAGCTTAGAACCTCGTGAGACTATCACCAAGAGAGAGGAGAGTGCATTAAGAGAGGGGAGAGGGAGAGAGGGATGAGAGATATAGGGGAGAGAGATAGATGAGAGGAGAAAGTGGAGAAAGGAGAGATAGATGAGAGAGGACAGGGAGAGAGGAGAGAGGAGAGAGGGAGGACAGAGAGAGGGGAAAAAGGAGAAAGTGGAGAAAGGAGAGAGAGGAAGGAGAGATAGAGGGGAGAGATAGATAGATGAGAGGAGAAAGTGGAGAAAGGAGAGATAGATGAGAGAGGACAGGGAGAGAGAGGAGAGAGGAGAGAGGGAGGACAGAGAGAGGGGAAAAAGGAGAAAGTGGAGAAAGGAGAGAGAGGAAGGAGAGATAGAGGGGAGAGATAGATAGATGAGAGGAGAAAGTGGAGAAAGGAGAGATAGATGAGAGAGGACAGGGAGAGAGAGGAGAGAGGAGAGAGGGAGGACAGAGAGAGGGGAAAAAGGAGAAAGTGGAGAAAGGAGAGAGAGGAAGGAGAGATAGAGGGGAGAGATAGATAGATGAGAGGAGAAAGTGGAGAAAGGAGAGATAGATGAGAGAGGACAGATAGGGTGGAGAAAGGAGAGGGAGGACAGAGAGAGGGAGGAGAGAGAGAGAGGAGAAAGGAGAAAGTGGAGAAAGGAGAGGGAGGAGAGAGGGAGAGAGGAGAAAGGAGAGGACAGAGAGAGTGGAAGTAAATAGTATATACAAACCTGTAACGTATGAAATCTAAGATTGAGTAAATCTTCATCATGATTACACATCTGAGCATATTCGATAAGAGGATCTTGAACTCTTCTCGCTACAGAAACTGCTTGTCGTAATAATGGTGGATAATCGCGGAAATCATGCTGCAAACCATAACGATATATTCATTCATTCAGTTTACGCCAAAAAACAATTATTCGTTCATTTTCATTGATCTGATGATTATTAGTAAGTCGTAAGTTGTGACAATCATTACGTTAAAGAAGTTAAATGATAAGTTTCATCGTGAATTTAAATCGCTGAATATTTCATTTACCTCGGCTTTTTTCGAATTAGCATAAATGACCGATAATTCGCTATCGACTAATTCAACACTGATCGGTGGAATCTGTTGTTCTTGTTCTAATTCGGTGATTATTTTCGTCAGATCCTGACTGAGCATCACCGCGTTTCGATCGATCCCCGATAACGCGATCACGTGCGGTTTTTTAGTCGCTATAAACTCTTTCACTTTCTCCAGATCTTTATCTTTACCCTCATTGTTCTCCGGTCGCCATTGGTTACGCCTGCGGGCTATATCGGGCATACGTAGGAAGTCGCTGACGGTACCCTCGCCGTCCACTAAAGCCCCAAACGACGGCTCCTCGCTGGAATAAACACGTTTTTGATGATAATTCCTGATTTTTAGCATTTTTTAAACAAAATGCCCAGATTTTTTCAAAGAGAAGAAAATTCCTTTTCCCCGATTTCTCGTCGAGTGGCTCGTAGAATCGATATTGAAATGTTTGAAACACTTACAGATGCGTCGAATATGAAATTCCTAAAACTCTAACGCCTTTCGAATTCTCTGTATAATCCTCGTCATCGTCTAGTTGCTGATCCGGCTGATAGGGGGCGATCTTTAACCAATGATACAATTTCCGGCAACACGACTGAAATAACAATATTTTATTGGAGTCATTTTTAATTCTGTAGAATTTGAATGAATGAAATAGATGTAGTTTATAAACCGACCTTCACGACGTAATCCTTCGCCTCCTGGATCAGTTTACCTCGAAGCTCTTTAGCCATTTGTGGATAGAGGATATTTTTCAACGCTCGTTCTAATGCTTGAGCTCTTTGACTGTTCCATTCCTGGACCACTCGACTGAATTCATCCTAAAATAATAACACAATTCATTAGGTAAAACTCCCCTCGCGACAAGCAACACTCGCAACCCTGAGACCAATAAGACTTCAAACACTGAGACCAGTAAGACTCCAAACACTGAGACCAGTAAGACTCCAAACAGTAAGACTCCAAACACTGAGACCAGTAAGACTCCAAACACTGAGACCAGTAAGACTCCAAACAGTAAGACTCCAAACACTGAGACCAGTAAGACTCCAAACACTAAGACCAGTAAGACTCCAAACACTGAGACCAGTAAGACTCCAAACACTGAGTCCTTCTGGACTGAGATCAGAGAGACTCCAAACAGTAAGACTCCGAACAATAAGACTCCAGACAGTAAGACTCCAAACAGAAAGACTCCAAACAGTAAGACTCCAAACACTGAGACCAGTAAGACTCCAAACAGTAAGACTCCAAACAGAAAGACTCCAGACTCACCCTGTCATAAAGTGGTTTGACTTCATCGAAGTATGTTTGACTATTTTCATCGTCTGAATTATCGATACCGATTGTTAACGTCAACAATCCATCGTCTTCAGCCTGAAATTCATAATCATATCACGCGTAACTATAGTAACGATTATTACAGGTAACCATAGAAACGAGAGAACGTGGAAGAGACGTACTAGGACGAGTTTTAGGAATTGATCATGAGTGATGTCTTTAACCGGTTTATTTTTCAGGTATCTGCTCGTGTAACACGGATGTGCTTCGTCTATTTCTTTAGCTCCTTTCGCAGTGGGATGACATTCGAGTTTAGCTCGTTCGTAGAACGTGGCTCGAACGCAGAATCGAACTAACGGATCGTGAGCGATCTGCATCGCGACCATGTGACGTGATCCTTTTAATACATCATCAGCTGTCGGGAACGTACTGTAATATACACACATATACAATATTACTTCTCTCTCTCTCTATCACCCTCCTCCCCCTCTCTCCCTCACCTCCTCTCTCCCCCTCCCTTTCTCTCCCTCCCTCTGACTCTCCCTAGCCTCCTCTCCTCCCTCTCTCTTTTTCCCTCTCCTCTGTCTCTATCACGCCCTCTCTCCCTCTCTCCCTCACTCTCACCCTCACCCTCTCTCCCTATCCCCCTCCCCATCCTAACCCCCTCACTATCCCCCTCTCTCTCCCTCTCTCCCTCACTCTCACCCTCACCCTCTCTCCCTATCCCCCTCCCCATCCTAACCCCCTCACTATCCCCCTCTCTCTCCCTCACCCCTCTCCCCCCTCACTCTCTATACGTACGGACAGAGGAACTCTTTAGCGACCTCTAGTGGCTCAATTGGGTACTGTTCTACATCATGACGCTGATAATTATCTCTGAGATTCTCTCCGAATTGTTCCGGAGTCAAACCAAATTTCTTCGTTAAATCATCTACAAATAAATAACACAGAGTTTAACCCGTCTGCCCGCCCGGCGCCACTGGATTAATTCATGTTTAAACCGCTAGATGGCGTGGTTTACCTAATCCCGCGTTTTGACACATGTTGTAGCCGGTTTTTCTCGTCGCTTGTTTTGGAATTTCGCTCGATTGTTCCTCATTTTCTGCCTCCTCATCCTGTCCCGCTCCTTCCTCTTCTTGACGTTTTTTACGTTTTAAAGCCGCTTTCATTTTTGGAATATCTCGTCCGTAGTAGAGTAGAAAATGTTGATAAACGTCGTTGAGTTCTTCGATCGTTTGAATTCCTCGAGCTCTATTTACAAATAAACCAAACTGTTATTAAACACGCGTAGTCATAGATACGATCGCTCAAAATTTAGATAAAATGAACCTTCACTATCCAATTCCCAGAAGTGTCAGTTAGATTTGACTCCAGGGTTAAAACATTGGAAATTAATTGATTTTAACTGAGAGCTAACTCTTACAACTGTGGAACCGAACCCAGGGGCTAGTTTAACGGACTGGTTGTATCAATTCATAGTCAATCGAGTTATACCAGATGATACCAGTCTATACTAATATTTGAGTAACTGACCCCTGGATCCGATGTTCTCTATAACAGGTTTTAGAGGGGTTCATAGAATATCTGCTGCCCCTATAACAGGTTTTAGAGGGGTTAACTTTTATATCCACCCCTCTGAATATCATCAGTCACCCCTTATAGAATATCTGCTGCCCCTATAACAGGTTTTAGAGGGGTTCACTTTTATATCCACCCCTCTGAATATCATCAGTCACCCCTTATAGAATATCTGCTGCCCCTATAACAGGTTTTAGAGGGGTTCATTTTCATATCCACCCCTCTGAATATCATCAGTCACCCCTTATAGAATATCTGCTGCCCCTATAACAGGTTTTAGAGGGGTTCACTTTTATATCCACCCCTCTGAATATCATCAGTCACCCCTTATAGAATATCTGCTGCCTCTACCAGAAACAGATGATTACACTGAGCTTAATTTTCTATATTTTTGAGGGTATCAAAAGCCTTACTATTTCAGCAGCCTAAATGTCATAATGCAGTCCCTTTAGAATTCCAGTATACGGAGAACATTGTGGATCCAGTTTCAGTTCGGAATCCCCCTCCCCTCACTGATCAATGATTACCTGTCTATATCCTCCTCATTTAAAGGTCGAACATTGGCATCGAGCGGTTTATCAGGATCAGCGAACAATTCATCAAATTGATACATTTGCATTTTTTCGAATAATTGAATTAGATTTTGTTTCCTCGTTCGCAGTTGACTCCATTTTTCATCCCAAGCGTAAACTTTCCATAAATCGTTGATATTTAATTCTGGTTCGACGTATTCCTTTCTGTAGAACGCAATAAATGGTACCTGAAAATAATACATCAAATTAATACATGAAATACAGAAACCCTTTAAAATACCGGAGGGATTTAATCTCAAACCTCAAACTGTTGATTTCTCATGAAATTCAAAGCTTCTCTGATTTTAGTCACTGTATTCGGTCCTTTGTTATTGAACGGTTGATTGAAAGGTCCATCTTGATCGTTATCCTACAATTAATACAATTATAATTACCATGACTTCATTGATTGATTTAGAGTTGACTGATTGAGTCAACCAATTGTTGACTGATTGAGTCAACCGTTTATTGAATGACTGAGAGTCGACTGACTGTTTATTGACTGACTGAGAGTCGACTGACTGTTTATTGACTGATTGAGAGTCGACTGACTGTTTATTGACTGTTTGTTGACTGATTGAGAGTCGACTGACTGTTTATTGACCGACTGAGTCGACTGACCATTTATTGACTGTTTATTGACTGATTGAGAGTCGACTGACTGTTTATTGACCGATTGAGAGTCGACTGACCTGACTGGATATAGTCTGCGTACTAAATGCGTATTTATGAATCCATTCGGCTTCTTCCTCGAGTTCTCCCTCATCGGTCGGACGTACCGGTAACGAGCGTAACTATAGTAACACAACAATCATTATTAATATAACCATTACGACATCACATAGAGATACGATTAAAACGATTGTTTCGTACCTGAAATCGTTCCGGGTTGTCGGCCATCTTTATTTCGTTATCGATATCAGTAAAATGGCCGCGTTCTAATTCGCTCGGTTCAAAAACATCGAATATACTTTTCTTCGCTCGTTTTTTCCCGGTTTTTTTCGCTCGTTGCCGTGACGACTCATCTTCTTCATCTTCGTACTGTTGAAGAAAACAATCGATTAGAACCTACGGTCGGTCTAGAACACCGACGGTCTAGACGAATGATGATGATGATGATGATGATGATGAAATATTTACCTCCTCTTCTAATTCTTCCTCTTCGTCATAATCATCGCCGTATTGTTTGAATTCGTCGAAATCAAAGTCGACCCCGAAAATATCCTGAGCCTGTTGTAACGTCCTGTAAGAGACAGACAGTTTAAAATATCCTGAGCCTGTTGTAACGTCCTGTAAGAAACAGACAGTTTAAAATATCCTGAGCCTGTTGTAACGTCCTGTAAGAAACAGACAGTTTAAAATATCCTGAGCCTGTTGTAACGTCCTGTAAGAAACAGACAGTTTAAAATATCCTGAGCCTGTTGTAACGTCCTGTAAGAGACAGACAGTTTAAAATATCCTGAGCCTGTTGTAACGTCCTGTAAGAAACAGACAGTTTAAAATATCCTGAGCCTGTTGTAACGTCCTGTAAGAAACAGACAGTTTAAAATATCCTGAGCCTGTTGTAACGTCCTGTAAGAAACAGACAGTTTAAAATATCCTGAGCCTGTTGTAACGTCCTGTAAGAAACAGACAGTTTAAAATATCCTGAGCCTGTTGTAACGTCCTGTAAGAGACAGACAGTTTAAAATATCCTGAGCCTGTTGTAACGTCCTGTAAGAAACACACAGTTTAAAATATCCTGAGCCTGTTGTAACGTCCTGTAAGAAACACACAGTTTAAAATATCCTGAGCCTGTTGTAACGTCCTGTAAGAAACAGACAGTTTAAAATATCCTGAGCCTGTTGTAACGTCCTGTAAGAGACACACAGTTTAAAATATCCTGAGCCTGTTGTAACGTCCTGTAAGAGACAGACAGTTTAAAATATCCTGAGCCTGTTGTAACGTCCTGTAAGAGACAGACAGTTTAAAATATCCTGAGCCTGTTGTAACGTCCTATAAGAAACAGACAGTTTAAAATATCCTGAGCCTGTTGTAACGTCCTGTAAGAAACAGACAGTTTAAAATATCCTGAGCCTGTTGTAACGTCCTGTAAGAGACACACAGTTTAAAATATCCTGAGCCTGTTGTAACGTCCTGTAAGAGACACACAGTTTAAAATATCCTGAGCCTGTTGTAACGTCCTGTAAGAGACAGACAGTTTAAAATATACTGAGCCTGTTGTAACGTCCTGTAAGAGACAGACAGTTTAAAATATCCTGAGCCTGTTGTAACGTCCTGTAAGAGACAGACAGTTTAAAATATCCTGAGCCTGTTGTAACGTCCTGTAAGAGACACACAGTTTAAAATATCCTGAGCCTGTTGTAACGTCCTGTAAGAGACAGACAGTTTAAAATATACTGAGCCTGTTGTAACGTCCTGTAAGAGACAGACAGTTTAAAATATCCTGAGCCTGTTGTAACGTCCTGTAAGAGACACACAGTTTAAAATATCCTGAGCCTGTTGTAACGTCCTGTAATAGACACACAGTTTAAAATACAATTCACAGTGCGTTCCGAACGTCTTCACTACAGTAAATAACAATAATTACCTGTCATTGTGAATTATATGTCGTTTTTTCTTTCCCTTTCTACTGATTGGTTGACCCTCCTCATCAACAATAAAATCATCTACATCTGTAATATACACAAACACATATATCATTATCAATGATTGATTTATCATTATCAATGATTGATATATCAGTATCAGTGATTGATATATCAGTATCAGTAAGCCATATATCATCATCAGTGATTGAAATATTATAACCAATGAATGATATATCATGATCAGTGATTGATATATCACGAGCAATCATTGATATATCATTATTGATGATTGATATATCATTAAGTGAAGCTCAATAGTGATATATCGATATCAACCTGATTCTTCCTCTTCCGCCGATAAATCTCCAAATTCATTTTCAACTTCTCCGACATCTTTCGGTCGTTCGGAGACTGCGTCCATATCTTCGTCTCCGTCGAATAGTTCGGTAGCGATTGCATCTCTACCGGTTTCCTCCGCGTTATCTCCTTCCTCTCCGCTTCCCTCATCATCCGACATCATTCGAATTCTCTTACGTTTTTGCTGAATTCAGAAGATTCGGTTCATTTTTAGAATCATCATTTTATAGAAAGTTAAATAACTCATAAACGACGGAGACGACATTCAGATATAAAATATTCAACATGAACAGGACTTAAATAAATAAAAACTGAAATATAACTGAGAATAAGCACATTAAATACTTACATGCTTATTGAGTTAATGTGAAAAAAGAGATCGAGATATCAATGAGTTTATAATTGAGATATCAATGAGATTCATGATCGATATATCAATGAGATTCATGATCAAGATATCGATGAGTTTATAATTGAGATATCAATGAGATTCGTGATTGAGATATCAATGACTTTCTAATTTTGAGATATTGGAGATATAATAATGGAGATATTAATGAATTAATAATAATTGAGATATCAAAGATTTCATAATTGAGATATCAAAGTTTCTTGAGATAGGTGGAGATGTTTACCTTTTTCCGTTTAACTTTAATTCCGAGATTTTCTTCGATTAAATCGTAATCTTCCTCTTCCAACTGATCGTCTAAATCTGAATCGAGTTTACGTTTGCCCTCCTTCCTTTCCTCGTCATCTCCGCTTTCATCTTCTTCTTCCTCTTCTTCATCGTTTATCAAATCTTTCATCTCTTCTCGGATTTTCTCCTCATCTATAAATCAATAGTTTTTTAATTTTCCCGATATTTTATCCAAAATTCATAAAATTTGAAATCGCAGCAGACGGACGACGAACATACCATCTTCTTCTTCCTCTTCATCATCATCAGATATAATATTCCTCCTCGACGACGTAGCTGATGGCTTCACTCCTCCTTCCTCTAATTCTTCCTCTTCCGATTCTTCGGCTTCGCTTTCCAGGAAATCAGACATTTTTCTGCCGTCCTTCGAAAATACAACCAAACATATTTTTACTTACTTGCTCTGAAAACATTTGATTTGAATTGAATTGATCGTTATATTTTAAACACGCAGCTCTTCATAGATCTATAAATAATCAATATTATTGATTATTTTTGATGTAATTAACAGAATTCAATAATTAGTAAATAAATTACAATGAAATATTGTGTATTGCAGCAATGAACGTTTATTCCGTCGACAAAAAGTCACTTTCTTTATTGGACTTAGAAAAATGGGACAAGTGGTTAAGATTAAATCGAGGTTCAGGATGATTTATTGAATTGAATTGGTAAAACGCGGATCCAGACTTTTAAGGTTACGACTCGATCGCGCGACTTCAATATCGAATGGACCCGGAAATAAATTAAATTTTATTGCGCTCAAATCAAAGTCGAATAACATGTATTTATTTTCTAGATTCAGGGGATACGATTTGAAAAGACTGATAAAACCCTCACAAGGGTACTCATTGAGCTACTCATTGAGGAGGTTCTCACGGGACTCGATCCGTTCAAGTCAATCAGAAAATCTGAGTTCTAAAACAAAATTTGCTAAAACCAAAACAGGAGATTTTTTGCAGCCGGAGCCGACGTTGTCAAATCAGTTCACTACTGATTATCTGTTAGTTAGATATCTACAACGTGTTTTACCAATAGAGGTTAGAATTCAAACATGTTCTATCTACATATTCTTAAAAATGCTTCCGCACTCCTCCCTGGCCTCTCTCCATCTCCCAGTCTCCTTCTCTAGTCTCCCCCTGACAGTTCCCTCTCTCCATCTCTCTCCATCACATTTCCTTCTCTCCTCCATCTCTCTCCCTGACAGTTCCCTCTCTCCCTGACAGTTCCCTCTCTCCCTGACAGTTCCCTCTCTCCATCTCTCTCCCTCACATTTCCCTCTCTCCTCCATCTCTCTCCCTGACAGTTCCCTCTCTCCCTGACAGTTCCCTCTCTCTCTCCCTGACAGTTCCCTCTCTCCATCTCTCTCCCTCACATTTCCCTCTCTCCTCCATCTCTCTCCCTCACAGTTCCCTCTCTCCTCCATCTCTCTCCCTCACAGTTCCCTCTCTCCTCCATCTCTCTCCCTCACAGTTCCCTCTCTCACTCACAGTTCCCTCTCTCCTCCATCTCTCTCCCTCACAGTTCCCTCTCTCCTCCATCTCTCTCCCTCACAGTTCCCTCTCTCCCTCTCTCTCCCTCACAGTTAACAGACCAGTGTGAACACTTTGTTCTGACTCGCGCAAGTCTTCACCTGTTTCTATAGAATGCGTTTGATAATTATTTTATTATTTACAAAGCCCTATTAAATCTCGTGGTCCCATCCTTTCCTACTGACACGTCCTGTGTTTGATTAAGTGTTCGTCTATTGTTGCAGGTTCAACATTCAATATTTCCCGATTTAAAACGGTTTGGAAATCGCGTTGCTACGGATATCTACGATTTACATTTACAATGTGAGAAGAATGAGCCGTATTTAAAACAGTACGACGCGTGGGGCAGACGTATCGATCAGATTATAACATGTGACGCGTGGAAGTCGATGAAATCAATATCTGCTGAGGAGGGTTTGATAAATATAGCTTATCACAGACAGTACGCCCAATACAGGTGACACATATACTTCTAATTCTCTTTATAGCGGCCATATTGGATTTTGACCAAATTGCACTTGTAGAAGTAGTTTGCAACTGGAATTTCTGAAATGTTGATGTGTGATCTGATTAGAATCCAAGATGGCCGCGGTTTGTTCACTACCAGTAATTGTTATAGAGACCAGTGGAAAAGTGAGTCCCTGTTCGATGAAGTCTGAACAATCGTAAAGCAAGTGTCTTTGTTTTTGTCCATGTTACCTGATAGAGCAATGTTTGGGCTCAACGATAAAAACTGTATGATTGAAGAGCAGTGTTTGGGCTTGACAACTGTTAGTTATTTACCTAATAGTTGGTGGTAAGATTTTTATAATCGGATGGGCTTATAACATGTGGTTTGTGAAAATATCCGATCGTGAAACTAAACCACAGTTAGGTTATTGACTAGTCAACTGTATGATTGAATGTATTGTGTTTGTATATTTTAGCCGTGTTTATCAAGCCGTTAAACTCTATCTGTTTTCACCATCGTCCGGTTTATTCAGTTGTCCATTAGCGATGACAGATGGCGCTTCTAAGATCCTTCAGGTAATCAATCTATCTCAATTTTAAAATATGAAACTTTGAATCCTAAAGATTCCAACTCCTCTATTGGCAAAATCCTCATTCCAATTGGATTAGATGAGATCCCTCTGGTAAATAGTATAAATTGCTTTGTTGTGTTTCGATCTTTGTGTATGTGTAAATATTATATATACTTTCATTCATCGATCTAGGTTTCACTGACTGAAGATTCTTATTTTCGCTGGTATTTTATTTTTTTCTAAGGATGTTAAAAATAACGGTCGATTAGAAAGCGCTTATAAACGATTGACCAGTCGTGATAAGCAGGAATTTTGGACATCTGGACAATGGATGACAGAGCGTAAAGGCGGATCAGATGTCGGTGAGTGACAAATGGGAGGAGCTTAGGGGATCAATCGATCATATGATACGATGAATTCAATATTCGTAACAGGAAACGGAACTGAAACTGTTGCTGTTGCCGCGGGAGATGGAATTTATAGATTGTACGGGTTCAAATGGTTCACGTCTGCGACTGACTCGGACATGACCTTTACCTTGGCGCGAATTTTAAACGATCAAGGACAACCGATTCAAGTTAGTCTTCCTTTTTCATCTCCTCGAATTCGATATTTTCAAAATCTGAAACTCAAGATGATATACGTGTTTCTGTTTTAGGGATCTAAAGGGTTAACGATGTTCTATTTGGAAACTCTTGATTCTGAGAATGGAAATTTAAACGGGATCGAAATTCAGAAACTGAAAAATAAACTCGGGACTCGGCAATTACCGACGGCAGAATTATTACTGGAAGGAGCAAAAGCAATCAGGGTCAGTTTGTCTACCGTGTACCCGGTTATATCAAAATATTGTTAGTAATTAAAAGTGAAATGTTTTCATGTACAAAAACAGTTATAGAGCAGCCATGATGAATGAGAAAACAACTTGTACTTTATACGTTAATTCGTCCAGGAATTACTAGCTTTCACTAGTAATTCATGAACTTCATTTGGTAAATAATTTATTGAAGGAACAACAGAGAATGCTGAGCGTGAGCTGGGAAATGAATATCACTGACTTCAGTTTACTTATTTACCCGATGAAGCTACTCTATGCATAAGTAGTGAAATCCTATTTACATGTTTGATTCATTTCCTATATAAATCAACCATCTGTCTTCATGTAAGAAAAGAAAATGCTCAAAAAGCTGTAAAATTTATTATCTTCATGCGTTTCAACTAAATTATTTTCAAATTTTTGTATTCGTAGCAATTGCGTTAATTTTGTTATTTACAGGTGTCAGATGAGGGTCGAGGGGTCGCGGATATTTCTACCATGTTAACTATCACTAGGATTCATAATGCACTGAGTTCTGTATCAGCTATGAGAAGGTATTCATGCCATCCATCTCTCTCCTCTCCCTCCTCTCTTCTCTCTCTTCTCTCTCTCCTCTCTCTCTGGTCTCTCTCTCCTCTCTCTCTCTCCTCTCTCTTCTCTCTCTCTCCTCTCCCTCCTCTCTTCTCTCTCTCCACTCTCTCCTCTCCCTCCCCTCCTCTCTCTCTGGTCTCTCTCTCCTCTCTCTCACTGCTCTCTCTCCTCTCTCTTCTCTCTCCTCTCCCTCCTCTCTTCTCTCTCTCTGGTCTCTCCTCTCACTGCTCTCTCTCCTCTCTCTCTCTGCCCTCTCCTCTCCTCTCCAGCCTTCGACCCCTATCTCCCAGATGTAGTTGCCATTTCGTTTAATACTGCATACTTGACACTCCCTGAAATTAAAAGTTCATTTCTTACACTTGCTATAATTGACGGTGCCACAGAAATTGTAAAATTCTGTAAATCTGACGCTCATCCTCTCACAATCTTTTCACATGTATTTATTCAACAACTGTCTAGCACCGTCCGAGGGGGATACCCGCTTTGGGAATTCAGGGTGGTTCTTTTTATCAGAGAAATGTTCTTCTTCTTCATTTGGGCCTTGATTTCCTAGCTCTCCTCCCCCTGCGTCTCATTTCTCTCTCGAATGAAACATTTAATTGTATTTCCAGGGTGATACAGTTCGCTCGTGATTACAGTACTAAACGTCAAGCGTTTGGAAAAACAATCTGTGATTATCCTTTACACGTACAAACATTAGCAGCAATTGAGGTAAAAACTGTTGTAGTCTTTGTAATTTCACTTACCAGGGTCCAGTTTCACGAAAAAGTTTAAGCCAGAAATGGTTAAGTTTGAATTGTTGTCTTTATTGAAAACATGAAGTAACCAATACCAAAAATTTGGGTTAAACTTTTTTGCACAACTGGGCCCTGATATTTTACGTATAACTAGAACCTCTACTCTGTGAATGTAAAATATTCCTATTTGTTGCAGTTGGAAACTCGCGGCTGTTTTCTGTATATTATGGAAGTTGTGAGATTATTAGGATTAAATGATTGTAATCAATCGACAGATCATGAGTTACACATGTTGAGATTATTAACACCATTAGTTAAACTATACACTGCTAAACAGGTATCGTAAACATCTAAAGTCAGCTTGTATTTCTTATGTCACTACAATAATCATCTTTTGGGATTCTACAGAAGTTTGTGAATATTTCAGGCTGTTGCCGTGACATCAGAGGGTTTAGAATGTTTCGGAGGTCAAGGTTATATAGAAGATACCGGACTGCCGTCACTCCTGAGAGATTCACAGGTGAGACGCAGTTAGTTAAATAATTGTTGGTGCGAAGCTTTTATAATTGGATGATTGGCTTTTGTGAAAATATCCGATCACATGTGAAAATTAACCACAGACAGGTTACTGAATAAGACATAGTCAGTAACCTGTCTGTGGTTTAGTTTCACGATCGGATATTTTCACAAACCACATTGGAATAAGCCCATCCGATTATAAAAATCTTACCACCAACGATTAGGTAACTAACTAGGTGAAACTACAAACCTTGGATGTAAGACTGGTGATTGGTTGCAGGGGTCCAGGTGTTCCAGGCTGTTTACGTGTAAAATAAGTTGTATTTTGTAGGTTTTACCAATTTGGGAAGGAACGACTAACATTTTATCGTTGGACGTGTTGCGATCGTTAGTGAAATCAAACGGACAAGTTTTAAAAGAATTCGTAGCCGATGTTGAAAACAGATTGAGTTTAATAAATCGAGATGATTTATACGAATCGGTCAATAAAATACGATCAGCTTTAAACGACGTGATGAAATTTACGGAGAATCATCAACATCAACTACAAACAGCTGCCAGACATTTCTCTTTTACTCTGTCCAGAATTTACATCGGTCAGTACGTACACATGCGGGAGGGAAGGGGGAAAGGAGGGACAGAATTTCCCCTTTGTGGCGAGAGTGGGTTGATATTTACTGGTTTGTATTCTATGTTTTTAGGGATGTTACTATTAGAACAAGCCGCCTGGGATCAAGCTACTGATACTGATGTTACTGCTGCTATTAGGTAAAGTCTAACGGGATTATCTGTTCCTACTAAGGCAGGGTTCGATCGGTTTCTACAGATTCCAGAATTTTCTTCTGGCGCGTTCGATTCAACTTCAATACACTCTTCATATTCCGGAATAAAGTAACTGCATGGTATATAATATAGTGTATATTTGTATTAATAGGTGGTGTAAGAGAGCTGATTTGTGCCCTGTACTCAGTGAGAGTTGTTACTACAGTTCACCGGAGATCACAAGAGACTGGAATCTTGTAATGAATGGTTACGAAGAACATTGAAATGACTTTAAACAACACAACAGTGTGAAATACAATCAATGCTTCATTGTACAATGTATTTAATAGTTTTAACTCTCCTATGATGATTTGTATAATGACTCACTTGAATAGAAGTTTTAGAGATGGGGTGTTTACCTGGAATCAGTAAATCTACTGTTTAACTGAACTATCAGTTACAACAAACGGATTGTAGCTTTCTCAGGTGAATGAGTAAAATCAATGGAGTATCAACAGTTCTCTAATTAGTGTCACACTCTTTATAAAGAGTTGTTTCTCCAATCACTTGATTCATTTAACTGATGAAGCTTTACTATGCACTTGTGGCGAAAGTTAAAATGAAATCAGTTAACCGACCAGTGACCACCTGCACAGTGTAAAATATTTACCAATTGACTGTGAAATATTGTTAGATAGAGATTAAGAGATTATGATTTTTACATGACCTATAACTCTGATACAAGCCCTTTGTGGCTGGCCTTCTTCGATAGTAAATAATGATATGATGATAAATTCTAGATATTTATCAATGTAATTCAATTGTTTATAATTTATATTTATACAGTAATAAACAGTTTATAGTTGTTGATATTTGATTGATTTATCGTTTCTTTGTTTTTCATCATGAACAATGATTTCACAGTTCAGACAGATTCAATTGTCTGACATCCCTGACATCCTATCTACACGTGTCGCATGCATTGTATCAACGCTTTGCTTTTTTGCATCAGGATTTGAAGCGACAGCAGCGTAGAGTGGAAGAATTAGCACGGGACAACCCCTGTAAATCCTCTATCCGGCATCAGAACCACTCGGTATCAGTAATTCCCAGGAGATCCCTCTATTCAAAATCGGAATAATAATCAATATTAGTAGAATGAATCGGTATCAGTATCCTGGGTTCGAACCCAGGACACCCCTGTACATCCTCTATACAGCATCAGGACCATGCAGCAGCAGTATCTACTGGATTCGAACCCGAGACACCCCCGTACATCCTCTATTCAGCATCAGGACCACTCTGAATCAGTATCAGTAATTACTGTGTTCGAAACCCGGACACCCCTGGACATCCTCTATTCAGCATCAGGACCACTCTGAATCAGTATCAGTAATTACTGGGTTCGAACCTAGGACACCCCTGTACATCCTCTATTCATCATCAGGACCAGTTTGAACCAGTGTTAGTAATTACTGGGTCCACACCCGGGACACCCCTGTACATCCTCTATTCAGCATCAGGACCACTCTGAATCAGTATCAGTAATTACTGGGTTCGAACCTAGGACACCCCTGTACATCCTCTATTCATCATCAGGACCAGTTTGAACCAGTGTTAGTAATTACTGGGTTCACACCCGGGACACCCCTGTACATCCTCTATTCAGCATCAGGGCAACTCTGAATCAGTTTTCATGATTACTTTTGTTAAGATATCAACATTTTACCGTACGGTGCTGCCGCTATGCTCATTGTTAGCGGGATTTTCATACACTAACGTTAGTCAACTCTGGCAAGCAAGGGTTACGGAGTAAAACTGGAGAGAACGTCGATTGCCACAGGTGACTTACATTAGTGTATGAAATATCTGCTAACGATGAGCATAGCGGCAGCACCGTACGGCCGAGACACCCCTGTACAATCTCTATTCAGCATCAGTACCACTCTGAATAAGTGTCAGTAATAACTGAGTTCGAACCTGGGACACCCTAGTACACCCTCTATTCAGCAGGACACTCTGAATCAGTGTCAGTCATTATCGGGTTCGAACCCGGGACACCCCCGTACATCTTCCATTCAGCATCGGGACCACTCTGAATCAGTATCAGTAATTACTGGGTTCGAACCCAGGACACCCCTGTACATCCTCTATTCAGCATCAGGACCAGTCCGAACCAGTATCAGTTATTACTGGATTCGAACCCGGGACACCTGTTAATCCTCTACTCAGCATCGGGACCACTCTGAATAAGTGCCAGTAATTAGTTCTTTTGTTAAGATATCAACATTTTACCGTACGGTGCTGCCGCTATGCTCATTGTTAGCGGAATTTTCATACACTAACGTTAGTCAACTCTGGCAAGCAAGGGTTACGGATTAAAACTGGAGAGAACGTCGATTGCCACAGGTGACTTACATTAGTGTATGAAAAATCCGCTAACGATGAGCGTAGCGGCAGCACCGTACGGCCGAGACACCCCTGTACATCCTCTATTCAGCATCAGTACGGTACACACACTGTACAGCATCAGGGATCACTCTGATTAATGCCATGGGTTCGAACCCACGACTCCATTACGTTTGTAGATAGATACTTCATTCTATATTCCGATAGATGGCGCTTGTGAAATGCGGTCACATATATTTGTAATTGTTAATTCTAGGTATTTGATAGTTCATTCCAAGTGTATACGTGTAATAAAAAAAATACATGTATCTTTGATGCAATTGAATTCATACAGCCCTGTTTAACTTCATTTCCGCATCAGGACCATTCTCAGTATAAATTGTTTCTGCGTTCGCACCCAGAACACCTCTACATATCCTTCCTTTCTGCATCAGGACATTCTGAATCGGTATCAGTAATTACTGGCACACCCCGGTTCATCATCTATTTCAGCACCAGGGCCGATCAGGAGTAACTATCGATGGAGTTTGAACCTTGTACAGTTATTTTTCAGTGTAGTACAGGATGTACTCAAGGAAACAATTGCAAAAAGACAAATTATATTCCATTGGTGGAATCTGTGTCCAAAATGCAGGTTGATAGCTGGTTAATGGTCAAATAAATGAAAGTCTCCGAGACCTAAGAGCTACGAGCAATTATCTAATAATAGTTTAGATAATTGCTCGTAATAGCCGAGAGAAAGGTGTCGATCTGTTGCCTGGACCCCAGACATTCAATCCGAAAGGGATGAGTGGAGGGTTCAAGCTGTGTATGAAGAGTGAACGCTTCAGATTATGTAGACGGTGACAAGTCTTAACGAGTGTCTGAAGGGTATGGGTGGGCACTATCCATAGGGTAGTGCCAAGCTGCTGCAGATTGATACATGCATTAATATAATTTTGGAGTAATCAGATTGATAACTGTATCTCTATCGCAGTGAGACTGGTTTGAAGTCATTTTCCTTAGTTAAATACAAATCTTATGGGCGAAAGTGAAATTGTTGTATTATCAAAATATGGATCGATGTAAATTAGCCGGGACCTGCTGGAAATCTGATCGCAATAAACGGGTTTTGTCTTAAACAGTATCGTATCAATGAGGTTTAACCGTCGTCTCGTTTCATTTAATTCACTTCCAGAGAAAAAAGAATCCATGTACAATAGACTTGACTAACTCGAATCAATTAAGACAAGGTGATAATTGTCACCTGCAGATAAAAGAATTTCAATAAAATAGTTCAATGTGTTTGGTCCGAGTTGATGTAAGCTTGGAGAATCATTACTCCAAGATAAAAGTAACAAGACTTGAAGTGATTCTAGTTAAGAGAGTCCACCGTACATTTAAAGAAAAAATAACACATACAATTTGTAGCGAACAACTGACCACTAATGATACTGATGTTAAAACAACTAGTGGTTAGTAGTTCAATATGTATTGATAGTTCAATAGTTCAACCAATAATCAAACACCATAAAATCAATGTATTCATCAATATCATAATCAAACAAGTCAAGAGCAAACCGAGTATCTTGAGTTTAGAAGTCACAAGTACATAATCTCCACATATACAGTGCATTCGTTCATCACTGTAACAAAACTCTAAACTAAAGTTTGACATCCTCAATTATCATTTACGAAATTATTTAACAAGCAAAAAACAAGAGAAATCCTTTGAAATGTATGCATTTACAACGCAAAGTCGCAGCAAATCAGTAATTAATAACCCACAATCAGATTCAACAACAAACCAGCCAATCAAACCAATTCATATTTATTTTTCAATAGATGTACAATGTGTATTTACATTCAACCTATACTGAAGCTATCAGCCTCAGAGAAAATTGGTCGGCATCTCTGGAACTACGGTAACTCGCGGTAACAAACACTGAAAGTCCCGATTTGATGGAGAAATTGGTCGGCATCTCTGGAACTACGGTAACTCGCGGTATCAAACACTGAAAGTCCCGATTTGACGGAGAAATTGGTCGGCATCTCTGGAACTACGGTAACTCGCGGTAACAAACACTGAAAGTCCCGATTTGACGGAGAAATTGGTCGGCATCTCTGGAACTACGGTAACTCGCGGTAACAAACACTGAAAGTCCTGATTTGACGGAGAAATTGGTCGGCATCTCTGGAACTACGGTAACTCGCAGTAACAAACACTGAAAGTCCTGATTTGACGGAGAAATTGGTCGGCATCTCTGGAACTACGGTAACTCGCGGTAACAAACACTGAAAGTCCCGATTTGTTGGAGAAATTGGTCGGCATCTCTGGAACTGCGCTAACTCGCGGTAACAATCACTGAAAGTCCCGAATTGATGGAGAAATTGGTCAGCATCTCTGATTTGATCTTTGCCTGTCGTCTGATATTCTACAGCCAACCACATGCTCAATACATGTACTACAATGTGAAAACACAAAATATGAATAATGATATCATTTTTGAGACTTCTTCAAAATAAATTTCAATTATACCTGCTTTTTAGTAGATTCAGACACATGACTCTTAGGTTTTTCATGAGGAAATTGATCTGCATCATCAGTATCGTTTCCATCTTGATATCTGGTATTGTGTGACGATTAACTCAATACTAACTACAACAACAATGTACTAAATATAAACTATGATTTTCATTCATAAGACTCTTCATAAAAACAAAATTCATCTAATTTCAATTTTACCTGATTTATAGTCAATTCAGATTCATGACTCGGACCTTGAGGAATTTGCTCAATTCTTCCAGAACTCTGATATTTTCCTTTCCTCTGGTTTTGCACATCTCTTACCACACAACAACAGTCCACTGGCTACAACAAAAATACATATAAGTAACCAGTTTCATTGAGTCGACTGTTCCTGCAAAGAAATTGATAAATTCAATTTTACCTGATTCATAGTCAATCTAGACACATGATTTAGAAGAGAAATTGCTCAGAACTTCAGTAACTTTTCGTATCTTCTTGAACTTTCTGTTTGATGTGGAGATTCCCCAAAGTACTTCGATTTCTGCGTACAAACATTGAAAGAAGTTCCGAATTGATGGAGAAATTTGTCAGCATCTCTGATCTGATCTTTTCCTGTCGCCTGATATTTTACGGCCAACCACAAGCTCAATACATGTACTACAATGTGAAAACACAAAATATGAATAATGATATCATTTTTGAGACTCTTCTTCAAAATAAATTTCAATTTTACCTGATTTATAGTCAATTCAGATTCATGACTTGGACCTTGGGGAATTTGCTCAACACTTCTTGAACTCTGATGTTTCCTTTGCTCTGGTTTTGAGCGTCTCTAACAACAACAGTCCACTGGCTACAACAAAAATACATAAAATAAACATAACCATCTTTAAGTCGACTGTTCCTGCAAAGAAGTTCATATCAAGTACAATTTTACCTGATTTATAGTCAATTCAGACTCATGACACCTTAAATATTTCTCAACGACAACTGGAACAATCCTGTTTCCTGTCAGTCGTTTGGTATTTTGTACTTGCCGACCAAATCAATACACGCTACAAAAGGGAAATATGAAATACACGTAATACTAACTTACCGTCCTAGTTGAGAACATTCTTAGCTATAACGAAATTCATAGCAATTTATACTATACCTAATTTCAAGTCTTTACTTAGTGAAATTTCTAGGAACCTCAGGAACTTTCAGTATCATCTTGAACTCTCTGTTTGGGGAGTGGAGATTCCTCAGTAGAGTACCTCAGATTTCTACTGACAACAGACACCAATCCAACACTTCTCTTTCTGGTACTTTCATCTTTCTCTTTCCTCTCGTTTTACAAATTGATATTTAATTATTTGACATTTTGATATTTTTACCATCATAAAATTGATATTATGTTAATCTTTACATAATCGTTATTTGAGATTTTACAAGGAATGATACAAATAATACATTCCTTAATTTTAAAATCACAGCTGTTTGTAAATTCTTTCCACACACAAAGATGGCATGCTGCATGCTGATCAATTTGCTAACCATGCGCATGGACCCGCGGGTCTGCCAGTGCTGTTTAGTGCAACTTATGCATTGGTGCAAGTGCATAGCGAGACGTCAAGTGCAGAGTGAGACGCCAAGTGCATAGCGAGATGTCAAGTGCAGAGTGAGACGCCAAGTGCAAAGTGGGATGTCAAGTGCATAGTGAGACGTCAAGTGTAAATTGGGACGTCAAGTGCAAATTGAGAAGTCAACTGTTTTCACCAGTGTTTACGATGATCGACCATCTTTCTGAAGATCTTTAAAGTAATTTGAATTCTAACAGTTTTTTACACTGTCGGCTCACAGACTTAGAAAATGGTTTACCTCATCATCAGAGTTTAGACGCCGACAATTTTATCACTCCTTAAGTGGAGTAATATAATCAAGTCACTAACAATTCAGTTTATGTCAAAATTTAATTGTCAATTCAAGAAGGGAAAGGAGGGGAAGGCAATAAACCTCAATATCACCCCAGCCTTAAGTCACTTACAATTCAGTTTATGTCACAATTAACTTGACAATTCAAGAGGGGAAGGGAGGGATCACTAAATCTCAATTTTAACACTTAACTTTCATCACTACCATTGATTTAGCAGTAAATCACCAAAAGTGTTTTGTAACACTAAACTTTCATCACCACCAATTGATTTAGCAGTAATTCACCCTCAGTGTTTTGTAACACTTAACTTTCATCACCACCAATTGATTTAGCAGTAATTCACCCTCAGTGTTTCGTAACACTTAACTTTCATCACCACCAATTGATTTAGCAGTAATTCACCCTCAGTGTTTTGTAACACTTATCTTTCATCACCACCAATTGATTTAGCAGTAAATCACCAAAAGTGTTTTGTAACACTAAACTTTCATCACCACCAATTGATTTAGCAGTAATCTACCCACAGTGTTTTGTAACACTTGACTCTTATCACCACCAATTGATTTAGCAGTAATTCACCCTCAGTGTTTTGTAACACTTATCTTTCATCACCACCAATTGTTTTAGCAGTAATCTACCCACAGTGTTTTGTAACACTTGACTCTTATCACCACCAATTGATTTAGCAGTAATTCACCCTCAGTGTTTTGTAACACTTAAATTTCATCACCACCAATTGATTTAGCAGTAATTCACCCTCAGTGTTTTGTAACACTTAACTTTCATCACCACCAATTGATTTAGCAGTAATTCACCCTCAGTGTTTTGTAACACTTAAATTTCATCACCACCAATTGATTTAGCAGTAATTCACCCTCAGTGTTTTGTAACACTTAACTTTCATCACCACCAATTGATTTAGCAGTAATTCACCCTCAGTGTTTTGTAACACTTAACTTTCATCACCACCAATTGATTTAGCAGTAATTCACGTTCAGTGTTTTGTAACACTTAACTTTCATCACCACCAATTGATTTAGCAGTAATTCACCCTCAGTGTTTTGTAACACTTAACTTTCATCACCACCAATTGATTTAGCAGTAATTCACCCTCAGTGTTTTGTAACACCCAACTTTTATCACCACTAATTGATTTAGCAGTAATTCACCCACAGTGTTTTGTAACACTTAACTTTCATCACCACCAATTGATTTAGCAGTAATTCACCCACAGTGTTTTGTAACACTTAACTTTCATCACCACCAATTGATTTAGCAGTAATTCACCCACAGTGTTTTGTAACACTTAACTTTCATCACCACCAATTGATTTAGCAGTAATTCACCCTCAGTGTTTTGTAACATAATGTGTAATTTAATAATGTAATTATGTAATAATTCATGATGTAATAATGTTTAATGTAATAATCTTTATTTTAATAATGTTTAATGTAATAATTCAAGAAGTTCATGGAAGGAGGTAAGAATTAACACCCAGCAGCAAGCAGCAGTATTAAAGGAGGTCATCAGTGTTGTAACACACTGACAATTCAATTGATTTGTCACGTTTCTACATGACAGTTGAAGAGGGAAGGAGGAGACTCCTGCACTCAATATCATCCCAAAACAGAGTGTTTTAATTAACACCCAGCAGCAAACAGCAGTATTAAAGGAGGTCATCAGTCTTGTACCACACTGACATTCCATTTGTTTGTCACGTTTCTACATGACAGTTGAAGAAGGAAGGAGAAGACTCCTGCACTCAATATCACCCCAATACAGAGCCAGCAGCAAGCAGCAGTATTTAAGGAGGATGATTCATGGTGTTATAATGTTTAAATCAATAATTTTTATTGTAATAATGTTTAATGTAATAATTCAAGAAGTTAAGGGAAGGAGGTAAGAATTAGCACGCTGCACCAAGCAGCAGTAATAAAGGAGACCATCAGTGTTGTACCACACTGTCCATTTAGTTTGTTTGTCACGTTTCTACATGACAGTTGAAGAAGGAAGGAGGAGACTCCTGCACTCGATATCACCCCAAAACAGAGTGTATTAATTAACACCCAGCAGCAAGCAGCAGTATTAAAGGAGTCCATCAGTGTTGTAACACACTGACAATTCAGTTTGTTTGTCACGTTTCTACATGACAGTTGAAACAGGAAGGAGGAGACTCCTGCACTCGATATCACCCCAAAACAGAGTGTATTAATTAACACCCAGCAGCAAGCAGCAGTAGTTTAGGAGGTCATCAGTGTTGTAACAAACTGACAATTCAGTTTGTTTGTCGCGTTTCTACATGACAGTTCACAACTTTCAGTTGCAAGGAACCAAAATGAAGCTATCAAACAATAGCACATTTGAGTATAACACTTTTCAAATCAATAATGTGATAATAATTTGCTGATACAATATATACAATGAACCAACACCAGCGACATTTCAATGATTCAACCACCACAAAGCTATCGATGGATAGCTGTTTTGAATATTTATATACTTTAAACATTAAGTCGTAATGAGGACGATCAGGAAACAAAATCAATCCCAATTCACTGACATATATTACATTATATACACAAAACCAACACCAGCGATATTTCAATAATTCAACCACCACAAAGCTATCGATGGATAGCTGTTTTGAATATTTATACATTTAAAACGTAAAGTCGCAATAAGGACGATCAGGAAACATAATCAATCCCAATTCACCGACATATATTACAATATATACAATGTACCAACACCAGCGACATTTCAAAGATTCAACCACCACAAAGCTATCGATGGATAGCTGTTTTGAATATTTATACATTTAAAACGTAAAGTCGCAATAAGGACGATCAGGAAACATAATCAGTCCCAATTCACCGAAATATATTACAATGTATACAAAGTACCAACACCAGCGACATTTCAAAGATTCAACCACCACAAAGCTATCGATGGATAGCTGTTTTGAATATTTATACATTTAAAACGTAAAGTCGCAATAAGGACGATCAGGAAACATAATCAATCCCAATTCACCGAAATATATTACAATGTATACAAAGTACCAACACCAGCGACATTTCAAAGATTCAACCACCACAAAGCTATCGATGGATAGCTGTTTTGAATATTTATACATTTTAAACGTAAATTCGCAATAAGGATGATCAGGAAACATAATCAGTCCCAATTCACTGACATATATTACAATATATACAATGTACCAACACCAGCAACATTTCAATGATTCAACCACCGCAAAGCTATCGATGGATAGCTGTTTTGAATATTTATACATTTAAAACGTAAAGTCGCAATAAGGACAATCAGAAAACATAATCAGTCCCAATTCACCGACATATATTACAATATATACACAGTACCAACACCAGCGACATTTGAAAGTTTCAACCACCACAAAGCTATCGATGGATAGCTGTTTTGAATATTTATACATTTAAAACGTAAAGTCGCAATAAGGACGATCAGGAAACATAATCAATCCCAATTCACCGACATATATTACAATATATACACAGTACCAACACCAGCGACATTTCAAAGTTTCAACCACCACAAAGCTATCGATGGATAGCTGTTTTGAATATTTATACATTTAAAACGTAAAGTCGCAATAAGGACGACCAGGAAACAAAACTCGCCAAAACTCAATATCACTCCATAACAGAGTGTATTAATTAACACCCAGCAGCAAGCAGCAGTATTAAAGGAGGTCATCAGTGTTGTAACACACTGACAATTCAGTTTGTTTGTCGCGTTTCTACATGACAGTTAAAGAAGGAAGGAGGAGACTCCTGCACTCAATATCACCCCAAAACAGAGCCAGCAGCAAGCAGCAGTATTTAAGGAGGATGATTCATGATGTTATAATGTTTAATGTAATAATTTTTATTGTAATAATGTTTAATGTAATAATTCAAGAAGTTCATGGAAGGAGGTAAGAATTAACACACACCAGCAGCAAGCAGCAGTATTAAAGGAGGTCATCAGTGTTGTAACAAACTGACAATTCAGTTTGTTTGTCACATTTCTACATGACAGTTGAAGAAGGAAGGAGGAGACTCCTGCGCTCAATATCACCCCTAAACAGAGTGTATCAATTAACATCCAGCAGCAAGCAGCAGTATTGTAGGAGGTCATCAGTGATGATTTAGCAGTCATTCACCCACAGTGTTTTGTAACACTTAACTTTCATCACCACTAATTGATTTAGCAGTAATTCACCCACAGTGTTTTGTAACACTTAACTTTCATCACCACTAATTGATTTAGCAGTAATTCACCCACAGTGTTTTGTAACACTTAACTTTCATCACCACAGCAAAAAACTAAATGTATACAAACAATGAGTGTCTTATTTAATTGTTGATGAGAGAGGAGAGAGAGGAGAGGAGGCATGTACACCTAACACAACGTTTAAAACTCAATATCACAACCAAAACAGAGTTGAATGATAGCAAGCATCAGTAACATGTCGTTTTCAAGTAAGGAAGTAATCAGTATTGTAAGTCACATCTATTTGACAATTCAAGAAGGCAAGGGAAGGAGAAGAGACTCCAAAACTCAATATCACCCTTAGAACAGAGTGGAATGAGCAACATGCAGTAGCAAACAACAGTACTTGCCGTAGTAGCAAACAACAGTATTTGCCGTTTTTAAAGGAGATGAAAGGAGTATCTTCTGTATTTGATACTCCTTTGATGTCATAGCAAGGCCATTACCGGGAGTTATAGAGAACAAAAGGAGAAGCCATGCCACCACGACATTTTAAATGTCTATGATTTTTATATTGTATACAAAAACGGCACGATATATCACCTCGTAGCAGAGGAAGGAGGTAGAACAAACCACAAGATCAGTACATCTATCAATTTTTCATTACATGTATTATTGTTTCAAGACACCAACTTTCAGTGTTTTGTAGCACTTTTATCACCACTAATTGATTTAGCAGTAATTTACACACTTTCATTGTATTCAGATTTGTGTCTTACTTATTTCGTGATGAGAGAGGAGAGAGAGGAGTCTTGTAGGAAATGTAGCCATACACCTATCAAAGCTTTTTTACAAACGTAAATCAGTTTATTCTAGACTATGGACGTTTGTTGCTGGAGGAAACAAACTTTATTCCAATCGAAACCCTTTTAGCTTTTTCTTAGAGACATCGAACCCACACGACGTCTGGCAAAGGCTTCAAACATTTTGATAACTGTTCGCGTAGAGCCAATGATAAAACCAGCATTTATCATCATCAAACCAAAGCTGAAAACTGCAACCAGTGAGGGGAAGTATGCACAATCATTGAAATGATTGTTTATAGCTGCAACCAATGGAGTGAACTGCAACCAGTGATGGGGAAGTATGCACAATCAATGAGATGATTGTTCATAGCTGCAACAAATGGAGTGAACTGCAACCAGTGAGGGGGAAGTATGCGCAATCAATGAGATGATTGTTCATAGCTGCAACCAATCAAGTGAAATTCAGCCAGTGAGGGGAAACTATATTTCAAACCAGTGAAGGGAAAGTATGCACAATCAATGAGATGATTGTTCATAGCTGCAACAAATGGAGTGAACTGCAACCAGTGAGGGGGAAGTATGCGCAATCAATGAGATGATTGTTCATAGCTGCAACCAATCAAGTGAAATTCAGCCAGTGAGGGGAAACTATATTTCAAACCAGTGAAGGGAAAGTATGCACAATCAATTAGATGATTGTTCATAGCTGCAACAAATGGAGTGAACTGCAACCAGTGAGGGGGAAGTATGCGCAATCAATGAGATGATTGTTCATAGCTGCAACCAATTAAGTGAAATTCAGCCAGTGAGGGGAAACAATATTTCAAACCAGTGAAGGGAAAGTATGCACAATCAATTAGATGATTGTTCATAGCTGCAACAAATGGAGTGAACTGCAACGTAATGGTATCAATGCTACGAATGTATGTGAAAAGTGAAAAGTAATAGTTTGAAACCAAGATTGAATGCATTCATTCTGTTGTATTGTTCTGTTGTATATAATGTGAGATCCGATGATAATTATGAAAAAAGAAAAAAACAAACTACTATCTACAAATTTACAATATCTACAAGAAAATTAAAAAGAGAAATAAAAACTACTATTTACAAATTTACAATATTTACAAGAGAAATAAAAACTACTATTTACAAATTTACAATATTTACAAGAGAAATAAAAACTACTATTTACAAATTTACAATATTTACAAGATAGAAAGAGAGCGAAAGAGTGAGAGAGGAGAGTGAGGAGAGAGAGAGGAGGGAGAGAGGAGGAAGGATGAAGGAGAGGGGTGAGAGGAAGAAAGGAGAGAGAGGAGAGAGTTAGTGGGTTAAAGAAAGAGGAAGAGAGAGTTAGTGGGTTAGAGAAAGAGGGAGAGAGTTAGTGGGTTAGAAAAAGAGGAAGAGAGTTAGTGGGTTAGGGAGAGAGAGAGGGAAAGGATAGAGACAGAGAGGGAAAGGATAGAGACAGGGAGGGAAAGGATAGAGACAGAGAGGGAAAGGATAGAGAAAGGTAGAAAAAGAAGGGGCGATAAAAACAATAAAACATATGGGTAAAAACAATAAAACATATGGATAAAAACGGTTAAAAAGAGGCAGTTTAACGTCATACCACAGGACAAATAGATAAAAATCACTGATAAAATGTATGGATAAAACGTATTGTTAAAATGAGGCAGTTTAACGTCATACCACAGGACAAATAGATAAAAATCACTGATAAAATGTATGGACAAAACGTATTGTTAAAATGAGGCAGTTTAACGTCGTACCACAGGACAAATAGATAAAAATCACTGATAAAACGTATTGTTAAAATGAGGCAGTTTAACGTCGTACCACAGGACAACTTGAAAATAGAGGTACACTAGCAATACTACTTATATGTTACTAGGTACAGTATTTTAGACAATTCTATAAAATTGTATAATTATCTCAACCTCTGCACTACCAAATATCAATTCGACAAAAAGTCATCTTTGAAAACGTTCGTAAGAAATAAAACAACAAAACATAACGTAGCATTGAATTAATATTAATGTTATCAGAAGCTGAAAATCTGAAATCAACCATCAGCCATAAATGAGGAGGCGGGACTAATGCAATGAAATAATATCAATGCTCCAAACTTATAGGTTAAAATCTCGTTAAAACAATAGATGCAACAA
Organism: Tubulanus polymorphus; assembly: GCF_964204645.1. Taxonomy (NCBI): domain Eukaryota; kingdom Metazoa; phylum Nemertea; class Palaeonemertea; order Tubulaniformes; family Tubulanidae; genus Tubulanus; species Tubulanus polymorphus. Next base: position 31,179,722 of record NC_134026.1, on the reverse strand, counting down.
GTGATATCCGGATCAAACTAAGATTGAATGCATTCATTCTGTTGTTTTGAATATTGAAATTATTCAATAGAATTAAAAATATTAATTATCGATTAAATGTATATCAAAAATTGCACTAAAATAGATTTGATGTATAGATATTATGAAGTTTAGAAAATTTAAAACTTTTAAGATTATTTGAGATAATCCAAAGTTATAAAAAGATATCTAAAAAATATTTACAAGTAGAAATCAAAATCAATAAAAAAATCTAAAACGAAATATAATATATACAAATAAAAAGCTATTTACATATTTACAATATGTACAAGTACGGATAAAATGTGTCGATCAATTTGATGAAATATTCTATATTTGTCAATCATAATCGGAACCCAAGTGATTTCAGAATGGAATAACTGGGCCAGGCCAATCACTCACTCGATGATCATCAATTACTGGTACTACACAACCACAGAAAGAGTGGTTTTTACCGCGCGGTATATTAGGCCAGGTGCACCTCCCAATAATAATGCCGCCTATTATGTTTGGCTTTTTGAGTGTTGATATGTACATCGATACATCCCCAATCACCAGGGTTTTATTGTCGCCCACCGGCACTCACGCTTACACAAACCCCAGTCACAAACCCTTCATTGGTCTCTTACATTGTCCAAGCTATCTCGGGTCGACAGGTTGCTGCTAAGCGGCCACCAGTCTTTATATCTAGTCAATCATGTGTGTAGCGAATCGGGAAAAAACAATGCATCTGATTGACTTAATACATAGACTGGTGGCTGCTCAGTGGTAACCTGTCTACCCAAGAAATCTTGAGCAATGTAGTAGACCACTGAAGAGTTGGCAGCCAGGATTTATGTTGGCATGAGCTTCGGCAGACGACAATTAAAACCTGGCAAGTGAAGATGATATTGATATTGAATGAAAAAGCTGCATGAAATGTGTACGAGAACCTTGAAAGCGGTGAAAAAAAGATAAAAACTCTATAACTTCTGATGTAACTATCAATAACAAGAAAACAAGGGGGTAATTAAAACTGCTGTTAACGCTAAAATATTTGCAATGAACTGAGAGTGATTTCAACAATGATGAATTTACCCTCAGTTCATTCATTGTTTTAATGATGATCCTGAGAGTGATTTCAACAATGATGAATTTACCCTCAGTTCATTCATTGTTTTAATGATGATCCTGAGAGTAGTTTCAACAATGATGAATTTACCCTCAGTTCATTCATTGTTTTAATGATGATCCTGAGAGTAGTTTCAACAATGATGAATTTACCCTCAGTTCATTCATTGTTTTAATGATGATCCTGAGAGTGATTTCAATAATGATGAATTCACCCTCAGTTCATTCATTGTTTTAATGATGATCCTGAGAGTGATTTCAATAATGATGAATTCACCCTCAGTTCATTCATTGTTTTAATGATGATCCTGAGAGTAGTTTCAACAACGATGAATTTACCCTCAGTTCATTCATTGTTTTAATGATGATCCTGAGAGTGATTTCAACAATGATGAATTTACCCTCAGTTCATTCATTGTTTTAATGATGATCCTGAGAGTGATTTCAATAATGATGAATTCACCCTCAGTTCATTCATTGTTTTAATGATGATCCTGAGAGTGATTTCAACAATGATGAATTTACCTACCCTCAGTTCATTCATTGTTTTAATGATGATCCTGAGAGTGATTTCAACAATGATGAATTTACCCTCAGTTCATTCATTGTTTTAATGATGATCCTGAGAGTGATTTCAACAATGATGAATTTACCCTCAGTTCATTCATTGTTTTAATGATGATCCTGAGAGTGATTTCAACAATGATGAATTTACCCTCATTTCATTCATTGTTTTATTGATGATCCTGAGAGTTATTTCATCATTGATGAATTGACCCTCAGTTCATCATATTCCAAGATGTTACTATTTTATTCAGTGAAAATCTCTGAACTGCATAAAATAATGAGATCTCAAAAGGGATTAGTGATTAATAACCTGAGTGTAACTTATCATAAGATAAATTGACCCTCAGTTTATCAGAGGTTTATACATACTTTAAGTTAACATCAATAGTTACAACTTAATCAACTTGACCTAAACAAACTTAAACTTAAACTAAACTAGACTTAAATCAACTGGAACAAATTAAATTTAAAACCGCAAAAAAATTAATAAAATGACTTAACAAAAACAAACTAATCTAAACTAAGGCTAACTTGAAACACACTAGTGATTAATTATAAACGTCATGCTCACAATTTAACAAATCCCAGTTCAACAGTTGTGCAATTGTATGTATTTAAATTCTTGTATCCAAATCAAACTGTGGAACTGAGTACGGTTTTGTATGGAACGAAATAAATAAAATAAAAAAATCTGAGTGTATTTTCTATATGATGTTTTCAGCGACATATTTTGTTATGATGACATCAAAGTAGCGTTGTTTTATATCATTTCCAAAAATACTATAGATTATCATTACGTTCAAAGACTAAAAAACTGAGATGATGTCCAATAAAAATAATAACATGACTGCAAGCATTTAGGCTAGAGGAAGTTCTAATTCAAAGATAGTATTGGACTTTACTACGATTTGTATATTGTGCAGGAAAATAAAGTTTGTTGTTACTGTTTGTACTACAAGTGGTTGTATTATTATATCTATCTGATGTCATTGAACTAATAATCTGACACGCCACCTAGTAGTGATTTTCTGAATCTACGCTTCAATAATCTACGTCAATTTCATACGTCGAGATGCTGAAAATATCATATGAAAAATACACTTGCACTTTTTTTTTTTATTTGTTGCATTCCATTATTGTGAAACACCGACTGAAAATGAGTGCATTTTCTGTTGTTGGTAGAAAATTGATAATAAAATTATAAGAAAAAAGGAAAAGAAAGTATGAGAAAAAGTTCTCAATCACATTTCATATTTACAAAGCCTATATCAACTACGAGTAAAAGCTCTTTATGCGTGCACTATATACAACATGGGCCTTTTATATAACCACTATTTATATCTGTGTTGTGGACCACGTAATTGTGTCAAAGAGTATTCGGTGATAAAACCTGGACCTTCAGTTATTCCATTCTCATGAAATCACTGGGGTTCGAATATACACAGTGATAGTCAAATATAAAATATTTCATTAAATTGATCTTTTAGTTAGTATTGAAATACAAATAAAACAATGTTTTAAAAGAATATATATACAAATGAAATATTTTTTAAAATATATACGAATAAAACAGTTTAAAAAGATACTTTGAGATAAAATATATACAAATGAAATAGTATAATATTCAGATAAAATAGTTTTTAGATATCATAGGTATTTCAAAATTCAGATATGAAATAGTTACTTTAATAGATTAAAATTAAGATAAAATAGTTTTTAGATATCATAGGTATTTTAAAATTCAGATATAAAATAGTTTCTTTAATAGATTAAAATTCAGATAAAATATTTACATTAGAATTGAAATAATTTAAAATCGTTTCTAGAATGGTCTTAAGATACGTGTAAAATTGTTTTTAGAATTTTTTTAGAATTACTAGTTTAGAAGTATCAATGAAATTGTTTTCAGATATGAATATTTCAAAATTGATGCCGATGAAATAGTTTTAGATGGATCACCTTGATCAATCACAATATTGAACCAAACCCCAAAAGACCTGTAATCAATCAGTGAAAGAATCAAATAAGTGATAATAATTCATATAAGGTATGATTTTGGGCAATAGTAAAAACGAAACCAGGAAAATAATTAATCATATTCCGCAGATATTCAAAAACTGCAAATAATTTTGAGAACTGGTATGAAATTTTGGACAAATTAGGATAGGAAAAGTTCAAATTTTTGGAAAGTTAAGATCAAGAACTCAAAATTTGTATTAAATTGGAATTTCAGCACTGAAGGACTCAAAATTTAGGAATTTTGTTCATTCTCGGCAAGTGAAATAACTGGTACCACAAAAATACAACAAACTGTTCAACATGTGCAGTCTGACTGGATCTCAGTGAGTAGAAATCTATTGATGATGCTGGATTTCGTGACCTCTTCACAACAATAATTACCAAGTGGCTGAGAAACTACAAGTAGCCACATTTCATGTAATAAATTTGTAGAATATATCGCATACTTTAATACAACTTATGCCATTTTTGGGGACCAAGGAAGCACCTGAGAACCTGATCTGATTAACTGCAATATGAATGATAGACCTCTTGCAATTAACTTCATCGTAGATTTCTTACATCTATTGATAATTCACTCTCAACAGCCTTAATCTGACGTGTGTTTAGTGCATTGCTCGCCTACATGGAAACAATTCCACGCTCTATCAACCATATTTCAATTGCTAAACGCAATTCCTGCAATCTAGATCCCAATCGAGGACCAGGAGTTACTTATGTCAGAGTGGCGTCTATTACTGAGTTGCTCGATTGTTATTAACTTAACAATTTTCCTTTTAGACCATCTCCTCTATCATATCTCTCTAAACTCCTCTCTCTCATATCTCCCTAAACTCCTCTCTCATATCTCCATAAACTCCTCTATCATATCTCCATAAACTCCTCTATCATATCTCCATAAACTCTTTATTCCCTGAACCTCCTCTCTCATACCTCCCTGAACCTCTTCTCTCATATATCAGACCTCCTCTCTCATATGCCTTATTGATCTCAACAAGAGATGCAGACTTATCATCAACAAGAATTTTGAATTCTCAACCCTTGATCCTGGTGATCGTTAGAATCAGTAGAGATCAATATCAATCAGTAAAACCCGATCACTGATGTGATAACAACGAATTTTCCAATCCAAGATCTTTATTTTATACTTTCTTTATCAGAGATTCTTAATCGATGCATTTTTGCAGATTTTTGCATTTTCCTATTCTATCCTATGTTCAATTATGAACTCATAAATTCATGCATTGATCACCGATCCAGATGGTGATGGTTTCACACACAAGAAATGTAATGAAATTGATTACCGTAGTCTTTGCTGTGGTTTCCTTTCTTGTGCAATTTTTAATCCAGGCAATCTCACGTATATAAATATATATTCCTTTTCCTTATGAGTAAACATTTTAAATCCTTCCGATCACATGTGAAGGATTTCCCTCCGTCGTTGAGCATTAGATATTAACATTTCAATCATTCAAGTTTTCATGTCATATTAAATTTATCTTTAATTCTGTAATTAGAAAAACGAATATGTTAATAACGATATAATGGTTTTACACTTGACGTATAAACGTCATAGTATTTGGGGGAGGGGGCAACATGGAACATTGAACAATCTGTTTCAATGTAGTTTCCTAAGGAATCGCATTATGTGAAACATAGCTGTTCCTTCTCCACGTTATTTTCAGCTTCATAAGGAAACGCATTATGTGTGAAACATAGCTATTCCTTCTCCATGTTCCGATAAAGTTCGATAAAGAATCACATTATGTGAATCATAGCTGTTCCTTTTGATTTGAAAAATCCACTTTTTTCAAACTCCATAGGAGTTATTGTAGGAATTGATTCCCTGCATATCTCGAAAGAGATTTACAACGGCCGACCATAGTAGTAAGTAGTGACAAGGATGGTAAATGCTTCAGCATCATGAGAAGCAAAATGAACCTTCATAATAAGGTATTGTAATAGAAGTAGTAGCAAGGATGGTCTATATCCCGAAAGACATTTGAAAAGGCTGACCATAGGATTAAAATTGATGACTCCTAAGAAGGCTACTTCCACAATCAGGTGGTATGGATGGTTACTGCTGCTAAGTAGTGGCAAAGATGGTAAATGCTTCAGCATCATGAGAAGCAAAATGAACCTTCATAATAAGGTATTGTAATAGAAGTAGTAGCAAGGATGGTCTATATCCCGAAAGACATTTGAAAAGGCTGACCATAGGATTAGGATAGATGACTCCTAAGAAGGCTACTTCCACAATCAGGTGGTATGGATGGTTACTACTGCAAAGTAGAAGCAAAGATGGTAAATGCTTCAGCATTGTGAGAAGCACAATGAATCTTAATGAATATGGGTCGGAACAAAAATGGTGTGGAACACAGTGGGACGTACAGTCAAAAAAAAAAGAAATAAATAAATGATATAAAATGTATATGAATGAGATGATGGATAAAAATTTCCTTTCATCCAAAAAATAAATAAATTGATGAAATGATTATGAATTTTTTTATATTTTTATCTTTTTAAATTTTTTTGGAGATTAACCGTAAAACTCCATAAAATCCATATTTACAAGGCTGGTTTTTATTTTTTCATATTTTTTTCAAATAAAAATAAGGAAGGACTGCACGCCCACTGGTTCAAGGAGTGTTGACAGATATTTAACACTGCGCAACCTGCAGATCGACGAAGGAGGAAGGGAAAACTGAGTTTCAAGAAGTGCCGATCTGCAGACGTGCATGGGCTGATGTTGTTGCCCGGGTGATGGCGAGTGAAGGGGCTGATATTATACTATTGTGTTCGCCGACGTTTTACTAATTGATATTTTCCTTTAAAGGCCCCTTCAACATCGCGGAGCATTCTAATAGGATCTTTATACTCGATGTTTCTTGACCAACCAGGGCCGCGCGCGATGAGCTCGACAGCGGGGGAAGGTGGTGGCCCCGCTGGAGCGCCCGATGTCGATGCCTGGGCGGGCGTATTATTATTTTCGTAATCATCATCACTTTCTTCATCTTCAAGTCTTCTTTTTCTATTTCTTGTATTATTTGATCTAGTTGTCGAAGTTGTAGTAGTACTAGTCGCAGTTGAAGTAGGTGGTCGTGGTCGTCTTTTCTTAGTAGTGGTAGTAGTGGTAGTAGTAGTAGAATTAGTAGTAGTTGCAGGTGGTTGTCGTGGTCGTCGTGGTGGTCTAATATCATCGCGAGGTGGTGGTGTTGCGGGCCCTGGTGGTGGCGCTCCAGGAGTGGCGAATTCCTCCTCATCACTGCTCTCCTCCTCAAAATTTGGTTGCGGAAGTGGGGGAGGACGAGCTGCACGTTTGCCTTTTTTTTTTGATTTCGGACGCCCCGTACCTTCTGTATAATCTATTTCTTTTGTATTACGACGGGGCGACCGACGCAGTGAAGGCGTCTGAAGCTGTGGCGCCTCTGTCGGGGTCACCACTGCAGGGGCGACCTCCTGCTCCACATTTACGGGAGAAGCAGGGTCCACCTCCTGCAAAGGAACCAACTCAAAAGGTGGAATGATTTCTGGAGGAGTTGGTTCCTTAGGCCCGCAGAGAGATACACACCTTGTATAAATTTCTTTAAATTCTTGAAGTGCTCTGCGGGCTGCTTCAGACTGGTCGTGGTTGATAGAGTCTATGATGTCTAAATCTGGAATGAAAAAAAAAACATTAAGGATCATGCATATTACACATAAATGACATGCTCGCATATAATTATCGTATTTCTAGATATTAACCTATAAAATGATGCAGTTATCCAATAGGTGAATGTGACGTGATGGAAGAACGAACAAAGTAGGGTAAGAAGGGTCATTTGAATGTTTGGAAGCAATCGTAAGCTTATTTTGTGAGAAGTGATCATGTCACTGGTTGTACGATATGGTTGTACGACTAACGCTGTTGTAACTTCACTTTTTACCGCTCTCATAATTTGCATCATCCATTACATAATAACGATAAGTCGACAGTATATCATCAGTGAGGCTGATAATTGAATCTTTCAATACAATTTTTAATAATGGTATTTTTATGTCTTATATACTTATATGTTTCAGAACCAACGCTGTATGTGGACGGGTACTTTGCTAGTTGCTGGCGACTAACACTTTTGTTAATTCATTACTGGAACTACTGATTGTAATAAATTACATCCTATAATTACCGACAATCAATTTTGGTAGCAAATCATGAATCAAAAATACACTTGATTTTTGTCTGGGGGTGATGACGTACCAGGTTCCAGGTGACAAAAACTATACATTATAATGAATAATCAATGGAATTGTTACCCATGACCCTTGTTTTCAAAATCTGGGAACCTCTTTGGAATAACACGCATGATAACTTTTCATTTGTCAACCAATTGAAATGGAAACTTTGCAACGATAAAAGATCTAATTTAAAACAGATGTCGCGCTGTAAACAAAAAATTGATCGATAATCCCTTTTATTCAGTAATTACTTTTCAATTGGATGAGTGAAAAATTTGTCCACACTTCAGAAATCTATTCAATCATTTTGTAGAACACTTTTTGATTGCATACAGGGCCACACTCCATCCACGATAAGTGGGAGAATTTGCATTTTATTTCCCCTGAACATGAGGCAAGTGTGTATAACATATTATATTTTATCAAAAATGAAGATAAAATTATGACTGATTTTTTAATATTTTATTGTTTAAACTATTTACAGCATGAATTAAAACAGAAAAACGACATAAATAATTTCACTTCGCTGAATCTAAAACCAGTAAAAACCATTTCACACAACACTGCCCACTACTGCACCTTCAGAAACAACACTCACTACAAATATAATACATTCATTTTGAAGAACAATATTTAGCTATCAACACAAATGGCTGTAATTCATTATTCCCAATAGAATATTCATTGTCAGCAATAGGCCTATCGGTACTCCACATATTCATTGCATAACTTACCTAGAATGTATAATTCATCTTACACCAACGATTGATTTATTCAGATCAACAAAATTCCATGCACAGCCATTTTAAAGTGGTATTCATTATGCAGTAGACTCCGCCTAATCCGCTACAGTTTGGCACCTTTATTTTCATACCTAATTAGGCAGTTACCGGTTTTTAAGAATTGCAAAAATCAATTGATGAAAAGATTTATTGAGCCTAATAGCGGTCAAAATGATCAATTTCTTTGTATTGTATACAATCTGACCATGTAGTGAATCCCCAAATTCCTTCTATAACTTTTTCAGTGCCCAGTCGACTTTCGTCTACAGATTATTTCTGGTCGTACAGTGCCCTGTCGACTTTCATCGACATTTCTTATAGCAGTTTAGTCGCATAGAATTCAGCGGAGAAACCTGCCGCTAGATGGCTTGATTAAATGTTAGTAAGTTTTTATGCTGCGTTTTTGTGGTGTTGCTATTCAAAATATTTGAGTTTTTTGCGTTTGAAAGTAGCGGGTACTTATCCGGAGGTCACGTGATTTAATTATTAGCTCATTTACTAATTATAATTACCCATAAAATATATATTTGTGACCGTAGACATAGAATATTCCATTGTCAGCTTTTAGCTGAGGCTAGATACCAGATTTGTTCATTTTGATACATGAAATTTAGGGGGTTATCAAATAAATAGGTCACCGATTATAATTCATGCAAATTAGCTCATTTGCATAGGACGTCACTTTCAGTAAGAAAAATTACCACCAAAATTATCCAAGGGTCATTCATACCCTACAAACTTTTCAATTACCATAAAGCTTTATCTCTTACAGTTTTCACTCTACGGAGCTCCAAAGTTTCTATTGATTTTCCTACTTTTTAGGTAACAATGATGGGCACTCTGAGGGTTTTTCTCTTATTACACATGGGCACTGAAAGAGATAATATACTAGACACAAGTCCTTCAATAGACTGGACATTTCATGTTTCTTTATCCCGCAACATTTTCCTACGATTCAGTTCACTTGTGATGTCCTCTTTGAGTAATGGAAATTATGACCAATTTAAGTCATGCGTGTGCATTAATAGAACATAAGGCCTAATCACTAACAGCAAAAATAAAGATGTTCTCATGTTTTTATGTATTTTTGCTAACAGAGATAGAAGGTTGATAGTACATACATGTATTCTATAATATAGGCGAACAGCCATTACAGTTTACCGGTTCAGGCAGAGAATAAACGGAAATGAAGTGAACATTTACGGGATACGGGAAGCATTCTGGGAAACCAGGTCGTCATGGATTCGAACCTTAGTTCGAATTTTAGTTCCAAAATGGTGATATTTCCTTCGAGTTCTGCACATTTCCCTATGGATTCTGCTAAGTAAGTCTTATTCATTTTCATTTCATGACAAACAGAAAAACGACACAAAAAATTTCATTCAAATTTCTTCTTTATTTTCTGTATTTTCATCATCAATCAAAAAACTTTTACTTTAAGAAACAACCACCAGGTGTAAAAACCATTTCACACGACACAGTCCACAGCTGCAACTTCATACAATTAAATCCATTCACTACAAATTATAATAAGATTTTTATCTATAAAAATCAAACATCATTAAACAGCGAACAATAAACGATATTTAGAATTTAGGCCTATTTCACATGAATTTATTAAGTATTTCAAATAAGTCACTACTTACCCTTCAAATATAGAATCATTCAGTGGAATAATTCACTATAAATACAGCTGCAGTTGTTTACAGAAAAAACAATACGAAATGTCCACGTCGAACTTGTAAGGTGTAAAACAGGATAGACCTAGATAAATGTCAGGCCTGGATAACGGTAGAGGAAATACTTTTTATCGCTTCAAGAAAATAAAAGAATTCTGAAAAATAAAACATTAAGTCAAAGGGTAGGCCTATCTGAAGACATCCTCGCTTGCCAGGGGTCCGGTATCACTCCCAAACTCGCTTCCACCAGCCCCCCTGGCTTCACGACGCGTGATTTCATTACTGGCGCTGTTGCGCATGACGTCATATATCGACTTGCGAAATACTTTCTTGTTCGCTGATTGGTCCATTTATCGGTAATTCCAACAGAAGCCTTATATCGTTTGTAACAAGCGCTGTAATTGGTACAACCGGATTCTGGTCAGCTAGTAACGACTCATGAGGTCAAGGGATTCGGCGAACAGCTTTAGCGTAGTGGGTTCGAATCCCTTGACGGGTGAAGATTATCTGAAGAACAGCTAGAGGAAATTTGATAAAATCTGGTCTCAGAACGAAATGAATCACACAGTTCCGTTACTGACTAAACTGTAATCCGGATACTGAGTAAACTGTGGTCCGGATACTGAGTAAACTGTGGTCCGGATACTGAGTAAACTGTGGTCCGGATACTGAGTAAACTGTGATCCGGATACTGAGTAAACTGTGGTCCGGATACTGAGTAAACTGTCATCCGGATGCTGAGTAAACTGTGGTCTGGATACTGAGTAAACTGTGGTCCGGATACTGAGTAAACTGTGGTCCGGATACTGAGTAAACTCACTGTATAAGACTCAGTACCTAACAAGGTGCCAACCTTTGACCGTAATAATGAATCCATTACAAAATAAATCGTGTGCAAACTGTATTTGCCGCAAGGCCACAATATCTAGGATTCGCCAACAATTAGACGATGAAGATTCTGACTATGAGCCCAGTTAGTGAAGGACATTTGTATCAAACATCAGTTTAGATCTAGTATAAACATTGAGTGGGTGCGGCTTGAGACTAGTTCACAGATAAGCTCATGATAGCAGTGGCGAGATGTACCTCCTTCCTGCCATAATCTCCGCATCTCAAACTGTTTTGAGCAACTACCTTGAGATACGAGGAATAAAGTTTAACCAATCAATCAAAAATAGTGATCCTGAATTTCCTGACGGTTGATGAATGATTAATAAAAAAAGAAAATCACATGTTTTCGGATCCTGGAGTCGCAGAGAAAAACAAAAGTACCGTAAAGTACTAGTGCTACTTTTCAGCGGTATCTTAAAAGTTGGTCCCATAATGTGACGGGTATCTGGATATAAACTAAACAGCCGTGCGGTTCCTGACTAAACTATCAACTAAACCGCAGTCCAGTTATTGACTAAAATATGGACTAAACCATAGTACACTAAAATATGGACTACACCGCAGTCCAGTTATTGACTAAAATATGGACTAAACCATAGTCCACTAAAACATGGACTACACCGCAGTCCAGTTATTGACTATAATATGGATTAAACGGTAGTCCACTAAAACATGGACTACACCGCAGTCCAGTTATTGACTAAAATATGGATTAAACGGTAGTACAGTTATTGACTAAAATATGGACTACACCGCAGTCCAGTTACTGATTAAAATAAGGACTAAACTGCAGTCTGCTTCCTGACTAAATGGACTGAACCGCGCAGTCCAGTTACTTGATTTATTAAACATAAATCAGGATTTTCTATGAAATGCATTGGTCTGGAAGCCTACACAGTTTAAATTATTTATGTTGTAACTTATCTCTATTGACTGGAATATGAATAACATGATGAATATTTCACAATTTGGACAATATTTGGAACCGAAACCAGGAAATGAAGTTACTTCCTCGAGTTAATTCTCATCCACCAGAGCCTCTACTCACTATTCAATTCAATTCAATTCAAACTTAATTCACCATAGATTCGATAGCAAATTCAATTAAGTTTGAGAGTTTTCCAAACTTAAAAAGAGAATTGAAAGAAATTGACATTAGATGATATTAGATTTTTTAATTGATGATATTTGAAATAATTGAGATTTAGACAATTTGAGATTTAGGAAATCAAATAATGCGGAGATTTGAGATAAAATAATTGTGATTGTGAATTTGAGATCAAATAATTTCGGATGTTGGAAATCAAATAATTTGAGATGTTCATGAAAAATAATCGAGAATTTGAGATACCCCAGATTGAGATTGATGAAGTAGACTTTGTACTTACTCAAATCAAAAAACGCGCCGAGGGTTTCAGGGTCGAGCGTCAGCACCTCGGCGCGAACCAGCTTCAACAGTCCCGAAAAAAGGTCATATTTTGTAGACATATTCAAAGTTGAAGTTCAAGTTTTAATTGTTGAAGTTGTAATTGTTGTAGTTGTCGTTGTACTGCTGCTGTTGCTTTTATAACTGTTGCTTTTTTAACTGCTGCTGTTGATGCTGCTGCTGCTACTGCAATGTAAAAACAATCTTATAAAAATCAAGAAAATCGAAAATTATTGACTCAAAGAAATAGCTAAATCGAGTTTCTATTAAGTAATAATAATAATTAACATTAAATTATTTTATCATTATTTTCTTAATAATAGATATAGAAGCCAGCAGGATTAAGTTGAACGACGCTTCGAATGAAAGGTTTCTATGGATTCGAGTCATGGTTCAATAGACTGAGCTGTCTGTGTATTACACCTAGGCATGTCAACTAGCCGCTTTAGCGCTAGATTTGAACACCAGAAAAACTGCTTCCGAAAATTTCATAAATAAGTTTAATAAATTTCCTCAATAAAATCACAATAACGTCTTCATTATTACGAGAGCGAAATTGCAAATCAAACGTTGAAATTTACTTCTAAATGTTAAAAACACCATTTGGACAATTTAGAGCAAAAGGAACGTCAAAATGGAAATGTCATAATTAAACACCTATATGATATAATCCGAACTTTCGGAACTCTTGAAATTGTCTTACATAAAGCCGTATGCGAAACCTAAGGTCTATATGTATAAAATTTACAAGTAAGATTGATAAATAAATTTTATCGAAAGAATTAAATAAAATGGACGACGTTTGCTTACCTGAAAAATGGCCGAACTGGAAGGAGGGATCAGCTGACCTGAGTTTTTATACTGACAGTGTGACGTCACTGATCCTGACCAATGAAAAGTACCAATATTACCGCCAAGTCTAGAAAATAATTTTCTGATGGGATTCGAACCTGATCAACGCCACAAAAATTCCATTTGGTTCAAATCCACGCAAATTCAATTAATATTCACACTGATGTGTCCTCAGTTTACCCCAGTTATCTGTTTAACTTAATCCGTTTGACAAACTGTTTAAGATACATTCTGAAAATCGATTTTAAGCAAACTGAACACATACGAAATCACATACGAGACAAACTTACACACCCGAGTGATTACCACAGATCTATGGTCTAGTGGTTAGAATTCCCGCCTGGTAACCCGGAGACCGCAGTTTCGAGTCCTGCCGGTTCGAACTTCGCTTTTTTATTTCACGGGACTTGGTAATTTGCCCCAACTCTTTTTCTTTTTTTTACATTTCAGATTGTGATGAGGGGTGGCCTACTCGGTGATATTGATTTGAAGATGAAATAATTTAATGGATCATGAATTTAGGAAAAAAGATTACAGCACCACTGACCCATGTTTAAAACAATTTTGGCCTTACTGTTGCAGATGATGGATGTAATTTCAGAGGGTATAATTTGAAACGTCAATAACAGCAGTCCCAAATTGTGATCGGTAGTGTGAGTGAGTGAACCCTGTGATCGCTCTCTTAATTACGAATCTATTCAATTCTTATTCTGCGCATGCAGTCGGTTTTTTACTGTAAGGTGCTGCCCCTATGTGTATCATAAGCGGTAAATTTGTGAACTAACTGATAGTTCAATTTTCCTACTGCGGCGCGCGAGTAATGAGTTAGTTCACCGTCAACGATATTTATAGGGGCAGCACTTGACGGTTAAAATATATATGGGTTCGAACAGTATTCAGTATTTACACGGTTCGAACCCGGGACACCCCAGTTCATCCTCTATTCATCATCAGGACCACTCCAGAACCACTTTCAGTAATTATTGGGTTTGAACCCGGGACACCCCTGTACATCCTTTTTCAGCACCAATACCACTCTTAATCAGTATCAGTAATAACTGGGTTCGAACCCGGGACACCCTTGTACATCCTCTATTTAGTATCAGGACCACTCTGAATCATGTCTCAATTGAAGCTATTCGGCAGACTGTTTGGGGCTTGACACGCCATATTGACTGCAGAACATTTGGGGCCTGACACGCCATGTAGAAGACAACGTGATTTTAGGAGTTTATAGTAACAGTATTTGCTCTTTTCTAAGACTAAATGATTGACAAACCATATGGAATGATTAATCTTTGAACATTTAAGAGAATTAGTGACAATTATTCATTTGTTTGTAGGAAAACCGATCGGGTCCTCTCACGCCATGTTTCAATTGAAGCTCTTCTGCAGAATATTTGGGGCTTGATACGCCATATTGACTGCAGAACATTTGGGCTCTGTAACGCCATATCGAAACATAAATCGCGATTTTTGTAGCAGTATTTGTTTTGTTTTTTAAGACGAAATGATTTCTACATCGTGAACAATATATAATTAAAGATATAACCAGTGACAATAAGTTGCTTCCGTAGAAAACTGATCGGGTCCTCTCACGCCATATTGGCTGCAGAATCTATTTTTTAGGATTCAGTTGGTATAGAGACTATGACGGTGTATCTGGGTTCGTTTGACTAGTTCCTCGGACTAGTTCCTAGTCAAAATGTAGAAGTTACATTCTCAGAAAAAATCAGGCGTTAGGCGGGCGTGGTTTGGTTTATATCTGTGGAACCGTATCCGAAATTCCCAGTCGTAACTTTGGCCCAAAAGTGGTCTTTAATCATCGAGCTATATGGCCTGAGGTTGTTAGAAAAGCTGGTACTGAAGATGGTCTTTAAGCTATCACTGTAAAACTGCGGGCCTAGGTTTACAGTTGACAGAAACATATCTGTTGATATCGGCGACAGTAAGAAAATGGGCGAAATAAAAATCCGACAAAAAATCCGTCTCGTTGTTTTTTTCTGAGGGTTTGTCGATGATTTGTAGGTGTGTCTGTAAGTGTGTGCGTGTTTAATAATGGGTATTAATGTGATACAGTCTAATAACTCACTGATACTGATTACATATCAATTCTTCTTTTGTGTGTTATTCATAACTGAAGTTTCGTCTCACATGTTTCCGATATCGAATACGGAGACCGGTTTTTTTATTTCTTTTGCAGATCAAACACTGATGTAAACACTAGGCCTTTCCACGGCTCCAAAATGCGTACAAATGCATCAGTCCAGACTACAAGCGAGTCTATCTGAGTGACATGGATTCTCCCAACATAATGTTGGTTAACTTTAACGACTCTTTATCTGGGTCCTGAACTTAAAGAACTGCACTCAGTTCTGAGTTAGAATTTGACTGTGTTAGATGCAGACGGCGTTCTAGGGAACTAGATTTTATTTTTCAATTTGTTATCGTAATCCTTTTGTTAAAGACGCTTTTAAATAGAATGAAGTATGTATTTATATATTTTTCTAGATTGTGTGGACAGTAGAAGCCGATAGCTCTGCAGGCACGTGGGCTATTTATGAAGAGACGACCGAACCGTACCAGCGAAACTGATCCTCCTATTCGCCATCTATCGGCGCAGAAAAAAATCAGCAAAACGATACCTTTACAAGGAACTTTATTCGCATGGAAGATATTATGTACTTTTAACTAGAATACCACTTTTCAGCCCAGTAAAGCGACAAAATAGACAAGAAACAAATAGACTGGTTTCTGGTCTGTATCTCGAGTAGACTGGTTACCGTGTTTACCTTGCTTGCCAGGGCTGGAATCCCTTACCCAAACCTCGCTTACCAGTGCACAAACCACATTCCCGATCCTCACATACCAGCGTCCGAACCACCGGCGTAGGTCCGACCATTGCTAAATAAATGGGAATTTCATTCAAGGCTTGCATCCGCTGTTTTCCGATGAAGGGAATGGCAGAATATGTTATTCTTTAAACAAAAACGAAGAGAATATTCAATTCAGAATTCAGTAAATTATCTGTAGTTTATGGATTGAATTAAAACTGATAACGCAACGGTTTGCAATTCAAAATCATAGATTTATTTATCAATAAATAAGCAATGAAAATGTCGAAGATAACATCACAATTCACAAATCATTAATTTAGATTCAGAAATTAGTTAAAAATATTTTCAATAATATCTATCATTATCAACTGTGTCGACAGCAATTTAGTTTTGAAATATAAACTTAATCCCACATATTTCTGCCATAAATCTTATAGGCCTGCAGATATTTTAGATTATATAGCGTTCAAAACCATTAGTTATCATCAATACAATGTTGAATGGTTTAAGTATCCAAGTGAGGCCTCGCCCGCTGGACATAAGATGCTCTTGCTCTGAATCATAGATACTTGACAAAATATTGATAACATCAGTTTGGATTTAGTATCAAAACTAGTGTAAATTTTAGCACATACAGTCCCGATAAAACTGTCATTTTCTCACCTCATATCTCGCGTCAGTGTAGCTAAAATTTCACATTTCTCGAACAGTTTTAGTAAGTTGATTAGACTGGCCTCAGATTAAGTACTGGAACGACAGGAGATATTGAATGCAGCTCCTGCGGCACAAGTACTTAGTATTTGGCCTGAGTGAACGATTCGAATCCGAAATCACCATGCCACCGAACATAACGACACCGACTGTTGACTGCAATGCGTTACCCTGGTACCAACTTGTTGCAGACAAACTTAACAAATGTATATATATTCAAATATGTTAAATATATATCGAAAATATGTATGCACATCATGTGTGACAGATTATAATGGAAAGCATATTTTAAAGACCTGCTGTTACCATCGAAAACGGAATGAATCATGATAAATTCACCCGAAGAACAGACGAATTCAAAATCTATATACATATCATTATAGCCCGAATTCAGAAATGAAAATGAACTGGTGTCGGATATATATCAGCCGAATATTAGTTTGTTTTTGTTGTTGAAGTCGAGTTCTATAGTAAGCAGTAATGAGCAGGTATCGTTTAACTAATCTACCTGCGGCACTACTACTTAGTATAGTAAACGACAAACATCAGCATCAGCAGCAGCAGCATCCGTATCCTCCGAAACTGAGATACACCTCTCTATCACGCTGATATAACATCATCGCGGTCGCATATATTCCTTAATTGCAAATAATTAACACTGATTAACCCCATTAGAGCTAAACACGAATCAAGAAAAAATTGCACAATTTCCGCGTCAGTAATAGTTAACCGCCATACAGCTAGCGGGTGTAGTCCATTGAGAGAGATGACTGTCTCCGGCTGCTCCGCGCCTGAGGAGTCAGTCAATCATCGGTCCGTCCTCGAGTCTAGCTTCTTTACTAATGACAAACCGACTATTCTTCCCACCAATTTTATATCGTATTCACGTTAGCAACAGGTTCTCGCATGTCCCCGCACCGAGTCGCGCTTTTATATCCAATTCAATATCATTGATAATAAAGAGACATGAATATGATTCCCCTCTCCAATATATAAAAACATATCGCTATGCGCATTTGAAATGCAAAAATGTTTCGGTGAGTTGAGTTTGCATAATGGGTTTCTTTTGTAAATAAGGAAGGTTGCGCTATAAACCAACTCGCGTCAGCACGTGCTCGGTTGGAGTGCGACCTTTGTTCCTATTGTTTAGCGAGATACGGGTAAAAACCTGTCACACCGTTAACGATGGGACGGCCGCCGCCGCCGCCGGTTCCTTTTGTGTTCGACAATCCTTCAATTCATTTATATATTCGTCGTGTGCGCAGAGAAATGTAAAATTATGCCGCCAATATTTGCTATGCCCAATATATGCTAACACTGACTGCATCCCGTACCAGCGGCAAAATATTCATTCAAACAACACTTATATCATACCTGAGATTGATAGGAGTTATTGTGCCACACGTGATTCTCACTTACCGAACGGTTTTCTCGCAAACCAAAGTTTGTTTGAGTTTATCCGATCCAGGGTCCGAGTTGGGACCTGTGCACGTGCGAGGAGCCTCAATGAAACTTGGGTCCCGTCGATGCTGTTGCTCAAAAGATTATTAGTTAGAGTAACCAACCAATAGTTGACACTGTATAGTGACAATATCAAAATGTCATTGTGTAACAATGATGGTATTTATCTGATGGTTAACGTTAATCAACCATTGAGCAACTAGTGACCTCTGCAGGACCTAGTTCCACAGTTCTGGGTTAGATCTGACTCAAGAGTTTGACAACATTCGAAAATGAATAATGAACTCAGAGTTAACTCTAGCCCTCACAAACTGTAGGACTGGATCCAGTTGTAAGTTAGAGTAAACTCTATAAGTTCATTCATATTCAACGTTTCAAATCAAGCGAATTCTTACGGAACAGCTGTGGATCTGGATCCAGTAACACTGTAACCAATCAGCCCTTCCGTCGCCCTGCATAAATCCATCCTTGCTTCCGTTCCTTTCGGTTTCTGACGTCAGAAAATTACGTATAATTATGATCATTACAAGGAGCATTTAGTTAATCAAAATGCCCATTATAACGGTCACATTTACACATAACCAGGAGCACGAGAGCGAGACCGCGGCAGTGTATGTGGTGGTGACTGAGGTAGAGAGTACGTGGTTCAACAGCTGAAACAATATAACTTCACTGTGAATTACTTGACGCGTTGGAATAATTTGGAATAGCCCAGGTGTAATGTGAAATGTCGATATGAAAAATACTTTAAAACAACATAAACGTAGAACTTGAGTCCATGAACACAGATCATATATCTTACAGAATTTGCAGAATGATGAATTGTCAATATATGGACTGAATGATTTTAGCGATAGGCACTGATGAATATGATAGGTATGAACCACCTGATAGCAAGCTGTGGTGTGCTGATAATGACGGATACCGATGAATCACGAATGAAACCGAAAATTCCACAATTGATGAGTAAAAATTAGAAAATCCAAAAGTTTATCTAACAGCCAAAATAAGGCTCGAACAAAGCAAAGCCATTTCCGGAACCAGTTGCGATTCAAATGCTTTCATTTGTCCCGTGCTAAAATTTGGCTCGGGCCTGGTCCGATGTTTTTGGACGGGCAAAAACGCCCGTGTGATCGCGGCTTTAGAGTTAACTCTGAACTCAGGATCCAGTTCCACAGTTGTCGAGTCATTTTAAATGAGTAAACTCTCTAAGGTCAAATCTAAACTCAACAACTGCGGAACTGGCCGTCAATTGACTACATTCCTGGAACATTTATTATAAGCCAATATTATCGATTCATCAGGATTTACTTAAAAAATTACTTATCTGACTCTAACTCGTTATCGATCAAAGCTGAATATGACGTCACGTTGTTCTAATGAAGATTATTTGAGATCAAAAAGCGACAGATACACTAATAATTCCTTTTCCGTATTTTCCAGTAAACTCTACAATCAAATACGCGTTAGTTGAGAACCTTCGATGAAACGAGTCCAACTGCTGAGTCCATGTTGTAACGATAATATAAAATCCCACAACAAAATATGGAAGAAAAGTGTCCTAAAATGTTTCCTTGTAGCTGATAGTTCATTTCAACGTTTCGACTCAATCCTAATAGTCATATTTAGGAACAGTGTTAGAATATGGATACTAATGTAATCTTCCAGGAATCCTACAGTTATACACAACACAATGATTAGTTATACGTATGAAGATGTCTGTAGCGATAATGGTCAAAAATCGAATTAGAAAATAGATTCAAGGAAACATTTCGGACTCTTTTTTCTATTCTCTCGTCTGATATTAGATGAAATCAGTTGATGAAAACGTGTACGTATATAAAACCGTTTGTACGATTGACTGTTGTGGACCACGTGGTCACATGAGTCCGGTAACATTTGGTAATAAATCATATTGAATTCATTTTGCAGTGATTTTGTTCATATGGATTAAACTTGCAGGGTCCAATCAGAGTCCAGCCCTAACATTGACGCGTATATATGCGCACATATGTGACCAAACTTGCCACGTGTGCAGCAGCAGCCCCAGGACCCAAATTTAAACAGATCACATTTTAATTAATGGTTTATGAATTATCAAACATTTCATACAATTGAATAGTAAATTTATACCCTCTCGAACTCATCAAACTGAAGTGCAGAAACTTGTTAATATCGAGGAGCAATTAGTTTAATGCTGCTTCAGAACCCAACTAAACTTCTTGAAAACCATTGATGAAACACTCTTTAGTCCGTGTTGTAAAGATCATATTGAAAATCCCTGCACACTAAGAATAACATAGTTCGAAATGTTTCCTTGAGCTAGTGCAGTTTATTCAACTTTTCGACTTTCTAATATTTCTATAAGTGATTTTAAAGCTACTTGGAATATATCGCATTGGAAACTTCTTAATGAAAAAAATATAAATTTGATAAGAATCATAAAATTAATTGCCATATTCAACTTATCTCCAATTCGTAACCTATTTCACTGCTTACCCTTACCCAATAAAAGTTCCAACTTCTTTATAAGAAATATATGTTTTGTAGCGTACGCCACAAGTCTTCGATTATTAAATACAATTTCGTGAGTTTAAAAAGACGAATTAAAATTGAGAACTTACCTGTAAAAACTGTCAACTGTGATATTTCCATCTCCGGTGCTATCTCTCAACAGAGACCAACAACTGATAGGTCACGATCCTGGGTCCGTCATTTTTATACAGACCTTAGGAGTCAAACAGCCCGGGATTTCTACCAACAGGGGAACCCATTTATACAACTTGCGCATATAAACTATTGTACATTATAAACCCGATTAATCGATGTATCAATGGATTGATTTGAGCTGTTAGATCTATATAATGAAGCGGGTACCGACATGTCGGTACGACATAGTTAAAACTGATCGTAATTATAGCAATAAGAGGAATGGTGTCAGGTTGTGGAATACATCTGTTTGATGCAGGGACTACTGGATTTAGTCATGCTCACGATCACAGGCACAATATACACGAGACCTACCACACGACAAACCGTTTAAATCATGCTGGGTTTAATAGAATGCATCCATAGAATCCCCAGTAGTTAATCTGACATTGACAAAAAAATATGCCAACGTGTAACTTTAAGTATATTTTTGATTTAGTAATTCATAAAATTCTTCTTTTTTTTATTCACCTAAATCTCCGGCTGACTTCATGAAATGACGAGTGACTGGCTTGAATTCATTTGAAGAAAGATTCCACAGTTATGAAGAGAGCGTTCGACTCAATTTCAACTCTATTCTATATTAGCCCTATTTTAAAAACTGATTTTTGAAACTGCATTGAAAATAGCTGATAGAATTGAGTCTAAACGTCACTACTCGCATAGTTTTGAAAATGGCTCAGAGAATTGAGTCTAAACGTCACTACTCGCATAGTTTTGAAAATGGCTCAGAGAATTGAGTCTAAACGTCACTACTCGCATAGTTTTGAAAATGGCTCTTGAGTCAAAACGTCACTGCTCTCTTAGTTTTTTTTTTCATACATGATTGTGGGTTTTTACTGATTCATCACGAAATTAAATATAAAGATTGATAAACCCCGGCGGGCTGCGGTTCAATGCATTTCTTACCTCCTGTTTTCATCGCCGAACACACGTATAGGCCTACCTCAAAACAAATACTGTCATTTGTTTGATGACTGAATTTAATATAATTCAATGAAAAATGTCCAGACCATAGATTGAGTATAGGGTGTGTATATTATGTGCAGCACCAGCACCTGTTTCGGTTATGAAATTCAATTTACCATCAGTACTGTATTAACTGACGCACGCGCATTGATCCAGCTTTACGAATAGTTTAATGGCTCAAAAAATGTATTTATACACATATATATATATATACTTCAATTCTAAATGGACCTAATTCGTTTGTCAGGCTCAAACGTGTGGTTCATCATTGGCGTCCTGATCAAAATCTATAAATCTATATTCCTATAGTGTCACGTTAATTCAGCTTTGTAAATGTATGCAAAATGATCTTCTTCTACAAATACTACGTGTTTTATGGAAGAATTTGATATCTGTGAAAAAAAGAGAAAACGTCGTTCGATGATTCATTGCTGCCTGCGGTTCAAATCAAACCGCAGAATCAAAAAGTGTGGGCCCAATTTCATGGACAGTTTCAACTTTAAATGGAATTGTTTTTCTGATCGAAAACAAGAAATAAGGGCAACTTGGGTAATCAAACGATTTAGTTAAATTGGGCGCATCCAGTTCATTTTCATGTAAAGTTAAAATTGAAATTCTTTGTTTAATTGCTATAACGTAAATTTTCAATGAGGACATCAATTCAAATTTAACCGTTTTGGGCATAAACTGTTTCAAGAAACTGGATCCAGGGTCCAGTTCCACTATTTTTAACTCACTCACACTCACAACGGCGAAACTGGAGCCAGATGTTAAGGTTTTGTGGTACGGTTGATCGGTCGTCACAGGAACTGCATCGATGGTCCGTGGTTCTGTATAGTAACACATGGTGAACGAAATCACAGGATGCCCTACACCCCCCCCCCCCCTCAAATCCAACGGATTCAAAAACTACCGTTCCAGAAGGTAAGACAAATACAAAACTCATTAGAGCATCACACAGGCTTTGCGCATATGAGAATTTTCGGTTGGTGACACGTTGGAAGTTCCTTGAAGCTGCTGATGTGGAGGATTGACTGAGGACTCACATTTAACTGCAGTAAAAACTATACTCGAATTTTAGTTCATCTTGATGCAAATTCAATGATAATACATTCAAAAATGAATGAATACAGTTGACTTAGTGTTCGTGTGATCAGCTGTTGTCTGTAGGCCCTACACGCATTAAGGTTTCTAGGTTTTTATCGTTAGTATAATTACCGTCCCCCCTCCCCCTCGTTCAATGCAGGTTGATAGATGCGAATTTTAAAAATACTCATCATTTATTCCTGGTCAATACCTCCGGTATAAAACAAAATTACATTTCCATTATGGGCGACATCTGGAATTTTTAATGGCCGACGCTGAGCAATTTCGATGATATAAAACGATTTTATTTCGTTCGAGCTAAAACCGAATAAGAAAACGTGAACATTAACGTGAAATGGAGAGCGGTTTGTGAATTAATACTATAGGTTTGAATTATATGCAGGTAACGATTTGCAACAGGTTGTAAATAAGGAAAATCGTCATCGCAGCTCTGAAAACAACCTGCCGCCAGTGAATTAATGATCTCTATACCTCTATCCATTAAGCTTTACCCGCGCGCTAGCCCCTATAACGACGACGCGATGAAAGAAGGATTCAACCCTTTTTCATATTCATGTGCAAATCCTTCGTTTTGCATGAGAAAGATGGAAATATAATCCGCAAAACTGTCAAACTTTATTCCAGCTGCGACGTGGAACGTACGTAGCATCAGTACAATGTTTGAATATTTCAAATCGTAATTTATCATTCGCGTTTGAATTTTCGATGATTTATGAAATGAATTTGTCCCCCGCTATAGGCTACCGAGTACAATTTAGTAGTAATAACTTCTTTTTGATATGATACACGTACGCAATTTACTGATAAACTTAAAAACGAACCATGGACTCGTCGTTTTAGATCAAACTAAAATAAGTTTGGAGCAGGAAAAAGTAGAACGTCTAACAAACAACAAAATTGGTGCATATTTCATTTAGATTGAAATACAATCCTCAAGATCCGCATATGTTAAGTATTATCAAAGGTATCGTCATTATTATTGTTAAAGATATGATCTTCTCAAACAACAACTGTCTTCTTATTCTAGACCCTGCCGTACATATTATATACGTATCGTACTATAATGTCATGGAAAGGTTTTCTTTAGAATTCTTCTTTTTACTAATAGACCATAAAAAGTGTCTCATAAGTCAAACCATCTCCAGGCAAATTGGTGACAGAGTGTAGTACGTGAACAACCACTAGAATTCACTGTTATTTCGTATGATATTTATAAAGATTAGTTCCCGTGGATACAATAACGATATTTCATGACAACATTGATCAAACTGTAATGAGTTAGTGGATCTTCTATTCATGATACCCGCTGTGAATGGAGGCGTGTGCCCTATACATGTAGTTGACAATGCAAGATCGCATTCCTTCGTTGGCAACACGAGCCCTCGAGACGATTAAGAGATGCATGTTCCTTAATATTACAGTCATGAATACCGTTCTAGGCGACTCAACTCAAGCCTAGGCTCGAAAATTCAGAGTGGACGAAATGATCAATTGAGTTAGAGTTAACCACCAACTCAGGACTCAGTTCCACAGTTGTGAGTTAGAGTTAACTCTGAGTTTAAATTAGTTCATTTTCGATGAGTTAACTCCGAGTCAAATCGCAATTCGGCAACTGTGGAGCCAGGTCCACACGGCTATCTTCAGCTAACCTTTAAGCAACTGGGACCCTGTGATTCATCATCAATCCATATCATAACTCAAACTCAGTTTCAATATATTAATATTTATTATACAGATATTATTTTCACGCAAACGTTTCACATATGTTACCACATCGTCCTCAGCTCGCTACAATAGAGAGACCTAGTATTTTTAATGTTTGAACAAACTATTCAAACATGGAATTTAAAATTCGTATTCATTGTAATCAGACAATCAATTCACTCATATATTACAAACACTACAGAATAGATCATGATACTTCGATTCTTTGATGCTTGAAAAAAATCCTTTGTCTCAAAACTTTCTGTACTACATACACCTACTAACCAAACAACCTGTTGCACCTTGGAATAACTCCAAGGTTGCACAGTATGACTTGAATCCAGAAGTGGTCTAAATCTTAAGACTGGTCTTTAGTTGATAGATTGGTTATAGAACCAAACAGAGCTTAGACTGTATTGTTAGATTGGTTATAGAACCAAAATGAGCTTAGACTGGCCTTAAGTTGTTAGATCGGTTATAGAACTAATATGAGCTGAGACTGGTATGAAATTGTAGATTGGCTATAGAACTAAAACGGTCTTAGACTGGTCTTAAATCTAACTCATGACTAGAACTGACCCTTGGATCCAGTAATCCATAGTTATCTAGTTCTCTTTATCATTGATTCATGTTTCAACCCTGAAGTCAAATACCAACTGGCGGTTATTGCACAACCAGAAGTTTTACTGAATAAGTCAAGATATTTCTGAAAAGAATAATGAAACTTTTTCTGGGAGATGATGAATATTTCACATTGAGAGTAAGTTATAAATCGTTTCGAATGCAGCTCTTTCATTTCGTGACGTCATCTCAACCTCGTTCACAAATCAAATCAATCACCTACAAAATAAAATTCATCTTATATATTCATTGAATCCTGTAGAAATGAGCAGCCCTCGCTTGCCAGGGATTGGTTTGACGAAGCCCTGGCAAGCGAGGATGTAATTGGTGCGCATGATATAAATCAGAGATAATTCTTTATTCAAATGCATGAACAGTTTATTGGGGATTTAGAATTTTCACCAAAAAACCGATTTCGATTTTTCGTGTACAAAAAATGTGAATTATTAAGCCTTTGACATTCGCATATCATTAACATAAAGCATAAGGTATTTTATGATTTCAATATCCATCGCGATAAAACAATGAAATATGACAGGGATTAAAACTTACACTCTGTTCCATCATAACGGCATCCAGGCATCGATGTACTGTACTTCCAACTATTTCATCCAATAGAAAATGAACCAAACTAAAATAACGATAAAAATCAGGTATCAGATACATTTCATCATGTTTCATTATAAACCAGGTGCTGGTTCCTCAGTTGAGACTTAAGTCCAAAAATGGTCTTAAATTTCAAGACTGGTCTTAAGTTGTTAGATTGGTTATAGAACTAAGATCGTCTTAAATTAGTCTTAAGTCTAAGCCATGACTGTGAAACTGGGCCAAGAACAGGAACAAGAGTGGAGAGCCAGGATCTGATACTGAAAATCCAGTAAACCCAACTTCAGTGGGTCGTGCTTTTGAGACAGTTGTACACATCGTACGGAATCCCCTAACACCAACCCTCTCTCCGGTCAGGATTACAACGACAGCTCGAGACATCTCTGTTCAAGTCATCACCTGTTTCAGGGGAGCGCCTTTGATAATAATTCTGTAATTTGAAAAACCCTATACAAATTGACAATCTTATCCTATCCTAACTATGCGAGGGTATCAGGTATCAGGTAATTGTTTATCCACTGTATTGCTAATAATGTCTTGTCAAAAGACTTAAGCATATCTATATACCGTAACATTAATCTTCTGTTAATAAAGCTACTTATAATAGCGTTGTCGGAATGGAAGTAAATGAGTGTTGAAATGCTGCAGAGAAAATGAGTCAAAATCTATTGAAACCACACCGAGCTCCATCAGTTTGAGGTTCGTAACACTCTATAGCCCCATAGGTGCTAAAATAGAACAGTGGTTCACACACAGTTGACGTTAATGAGCAGGTATCACATAACCTGGTACTTACTTCTCATCAGATACAAATCTCCATAAATATAACTGTAAATAATGTGTATCAACTTGTATTTGTTGTAAACCGTATCGACCGAAGGTTCTTAATCGAACGCATTCCAGAAACGTCTAAAAAACACAAATAAATATTCATTAAATCTTAAACTACCGTTTATAAACAAATAAAAAATGATGAAATATTGATAGGTTTTTCTTACCTTCAGACTTATTTTAATGATACCAGTTAAAACGGATACTTTGGAAAATTCTACGGCGCTGAATATTTCAATTTTCTCTGAGAACAATTTCTGTATGTTTGACATGAGACTGTTGTCTATAGTGCTACAATATAATACAACATTACATTACAATATATTATCAGTATGGTAGATAGACAGCCTACAATATACACAGTTATCCTCGTCTAACTCACAGAAACTGGGACCAGTGGCAAAAATGGTCTGAGATAAGTAAAGTTTGAGTTATAGATTCACCAAGAACCTTAGTCTCTGATGTACCACAGACACTAGGATCGTAGAGCGACAGAGAGCCAGGACTGGGTGAACCCAGTGTTACATAGTGGTCCTGGACAACTCCAACCCTAGTCTCTGATGTACATTTCTGGAGACAACCACACTACCAGGACTGGGTGAACCCAGTGTTACATAGTGGTCCTAGACAACTCCAACCCTAGTCTCTGATGTACAACTCTGGAGACAACCACACTACCAGGACTGGGTGAACCCAGTGTTACATAGTGGTCCTGGACAACTCCAACCCTAGTCTCTGATGTACAACTCTGGAGACAACCACACTACCAGGACTGGGTGAACCCAGTGTTACATAGTGGTCCTGGACAACTCCAACCCTAGTCTCTGATGTACAACTCTGGAGACAACCACACTACCAGGACTGGGTGAACCCAGTGTTACATAGTGGTCCTGGACAACTCCAACCCTAGTCTCTGATGTACAACTCTGGAGACAACCACACTACCAGGACTGGGTGAACCCAGTGTTACATAGTGGTCCTAGACAACTCCAACCCTAGTCTCTGATGTACAACTCTGGAGACAACCACACTACCAGGACTGGGTGAACCCAGTGTTACATAGTGGTCCTGGACAACTCCAACCCTAGTCTCTGATGTACAACTCTGGAGACAACCACACTACCAGGACTGGGTGAACCCAGTGTTACATAGTGGTCCTGGACAACTCCAACCCTAGTCTCTGATGTACAACTCTGGAGACAACCACACTACCAGGACTGGGTGAACCCAGTGTTACATAGTGGTCCTGGACAACTCCAACCCTAGTCTCTGATGTACAACTCTGGAGACAACCACACTACCAGGACTGGGTGAACCCAGTGTTACATAGTGGTCCTGGACAACTCCAACCCTAGTCTCTGATGTACAACTCTGGAGACAACCACACTACCAGGACTGGGTGAACGGAAAACAAGAAAAGGAAATTAGAAAATGATTTCATGTTTTGTCCCAGATAGTGAAAAGTCTTGAGCTGGCCATGTCCTAGTAAGCTTTCACTGAGAACCTTAACACCCGTGTGGTCAGTTTGATAGTATAGAGTACCATGAACTAGGACTGGGTGAGTTAGGCTTTAAAGTTTCACTGTAGTATTGAGTTGGGTTGGATATACTTGTCTCACTGGATGTCTTTAAACCGATTTGAGGTATGTGTTCAAATAGATTAAGCGAAATATCCAAATAAATCAATCCCACACAGATGAAAATAGAGTGATTTAGTAGGTATTGAAGTTGTGTGGTATATATTATACCTGGGTGTATAACTCCATTGCGATCGAGGTGGTTTACTAACACTATACGTTTTCCTACTCGAGTCACTATTCTCTTTCCGCGTCCCCTCCTCGTATAACTGACCAACTTGTCCGTCTGTTGCCGTGATATCTTCAACAATACGTTTCATGACGGCTCGAACGTTACGCGGTTCGATCGTATTTTGCCAGTCTCTCGTTTCAACACTTTTACGAATCATCTACAAAATATGACGACAATACAAGAGATGTAGCTGAGTGGGTGAGGTGGGTGGGTGGGTGGGTGAGGTCGGTGGTTGGGTGTTTGAGGTGGGTGGGTGGGTGAGGTGGGTGGGTGTATGGGTGAGTGAGTGAGTGGGTGGGGTGGTTGAAAGAGTGGGTACCATAAACCGCTCATCAATCCACCGTCCTGCGGTTCAAATCCTGGTTCCTCTCTTGCAATCTGCTGATTGAAGCTCAGAGGATGGAGGGGGGCTTAATTAGCTGATAGTTTATGAATAGTTTGTGTAGATGGCGCTACTGTTACCTGTGAGATTGTAAATCCTTGAATATGAACGTAATGATCCAGTAATAATTGAGCAGTTCCTTTAGCATCGTTCGTCAAATCAATTAAAGGCGTTACGTTGAATTTATGATCGGTCATACACGAGAACAATTCTTCTGTCAAAGTCAACTGTAAATAAATAAAGATAAAATCAGAGGAGAATTTAACTCAGAATTCATCATTGAACATATAATAATTTAAGCAGGTTTTGATTGAACGTATTCCAGTTTAAGAATAGCATTTCCAGATTACAGACTCTCTACTGGCTAATAAGATAAAAACCCACTATCTACAGATTAAAAGAATTTAAAAACAAGAATTTATTTATTCGAACAATCTGAAATATATAAAATACACGACGTTTCGATCTCACCCTAGAGATCATCGTCAGGTGTCTGTAGAGTAGCGGGTTTTTTATCTTGTTATCCGTTCACCACGTTTGAGTGTGGTTATCCTTCTACTCCCTACTGGCTGTTTCTCTTTCAGCTATTCTGGAATAGGTTGAGTATATTCTGGTCGAGACAGATGCGACTGAGACCATTCAAAGAGAACGTAGGTAGAGACCAATCAAAACCTACAAAACTCTCTACCGGCTTCTCTATCAGATTGAGAGATTATGCTATCCCGGAATAGGTAGAGCGTATGTTGGTCGAACGAGCACACTAGAAGAAAATTCCCGAATTCGTAGAGACCAAGAGACCAATGTCAATCTCTCTACTACCACTAGTAGCTTCTGGGGCCAGTTGCGCAGTCGTGACTTAAGTCCAAAAGTGGTCTTAAATCTTAAGACTGGTCTTAAGTTGTTAGATTAGCTATAGAACTAAGTTGGTCTTAGACGGGTCTTAAGTCTAAGCCATGACTATGCAACCAGCCCCTGGGGCCAGTTGCACAGTCATGACTTAAGTCCAAAAGTGGTCTTAAATCTTAAGAATGGTCTTAAGTTGTTAGATTGG
This sequence comes from Tubulanus polymorphus, assembly GCF_964204645.1. Taxonomy (NCBI): domain Eukaryota; kingdom Metazoa; phylum Nemertea; class Palaeonemertea; order Tubulaniformes; family Tubulanidae; genus Tubulanus; species Tubulanus polymorphus. The sequence goes on along the minus strand of NC_134026.1, from coordinate 31,149,363 downwards.
CTATAGAACTAAATTGGTCTTAGACTGGTCTTAAGTCTAAGCCATGACTGTGCAACCAGCCCCTGGGGCCAGTTGCACAGTCATGACTTAAGTCCAAAAGTGGTCTTAAATCTTAAGACTGGTCTTAAGTTGTTAGATTGGCTATAGAACTAAGTTGGTCTTAGACGGGTCTTAAGTCTAAGCCATGACTATGCAACCGGCCCCTGGGGCCAGTTGCGTAGTCATGACTTGAGTCCAAAAGTGGTCTTAAATCTTAAGACTGGTCTTAAATTGTTAGATTAGCTATAGAACTAAGTTGGTCTTAGACGGGTCTTAAGTCTAAGCCATGACTATGCAACCAGCCCCTGGGGCCAGTTGCACAGTCATGACTTGAGTCCAAAAGTGGTCTTAAATCTTAAGACTGGTCTTAAGTTAATAGATTAGCTATAGAACTAAGTTGGTCTTAGACGGGTCTTAAGTCTAAGCCTTGACTATGCAACTGGGCCCTGGTTGTTTACGTGTTTACATACAGATTATACTATTCTGGAATAGGTAGAGTGTATTCTGAGCCAGGAGATAATTCCCGAATCTGTGGAGTCCAATCAAAAACAGATGGAGGTACTTACAAGGTAATGTATGGTGGATGATTCTAAATCTTGACACAACCGCGATAAAATCAATAGTAAAGCAGGAGCAGCTGAACCCTTATCAGCGGTTCCTTGACAAAATTCCTGTAATAAATCAACAGAGAAAATCAATAGACTGATAACAGAGGAACTGTGTTGCATCTTCAGGGTCCGATCTAAGGAATGAAAGCCACTTGCCCGGGGGCAAGCATATCTGAAATTTCGCTTGCCCCCTCCAAAAGCTACTTGCCCTACACAGGCAGTCTGATTGGTGGCACTATCATCCGTTGTATCGAGTGGGAAAAAAGTTATGTGAAATGAAATTGCACTAGCCCAGCGGACAAGTAATAATGATAACTTACTTGCCCTGATGAGAATATACTTGTCCCGGGCAATCGGACAAGTGCTTAGATCGGACCCTGATCTTATATCATTACAAGATGAACTTCATCAACGGTTATAGACCTTACCTTACATACTTGTAGAATGTGTTTTATAAAGCTGACAACGAGACCTTCTCTTACATCCTCCGTGCAAAACGGACCTCGAAAATATGACTTCATCGCGAACGTGATATCAGACGCTATAAACGCTTGAAGATTTACTAAAACTGATTTCACTTGATCGACAACTGAACTGATGGTCATATTCAATAATTCCGCCAGACCGGATAAACCTTCGTTTTTAGCTACAAGTCGAGGCGCGGCGAGAGTTTGTCTGATGTCAGTCAAACAATCTACAAATGATTATTCAATAATGAATCATAGCGAGTAGAAATGAAAACCCGAGGGTAAGATCTGAGTGTCTTATCAAATCTTCTACCACAAATCACTTAGAAAACTTAATTCTTGTGGCAGTAGCTTTCAGCAGGAAAAATTAGATTTGTTTACAGAATTTTAAACAAAATTCTGCATTTTTCTACAGAAAATATCCTTTTCTGACATTATCTATCTATTGTTTTTGACAATGTACCCTTTTTCTTTGACATATGTAACATTGACGTGATGTGAATAACGCACCAGAAAAGTTTTGTCGACAGGATTGAAGATAATGTTCGACGCGGTCGCGAGTGGCTCTCCGTACAATATCCATCCCAGCTCGAGAGAAATCCGTATCCGGTAGCAATTTATTCATCGCTTGAAGACGTCTGTGAAATCGATCTAAAGCTCGAACTAGAATCGTATTATCACCTGTCGCTTTCTGTGAAATAAACAAACAAATAAATAAAACTGCTACTTGCAATCAGGATAGATTTCAACAGGTCTAGACTCAAGAGGCAGTCTAATCAGCTAGTTGTTTTCAAACCAAAGAAGATGTTCTGGTCTGGCCACATGATGAGAGCCCAAGGGTTAATGGCCAATACCATTTTCCAGGGCATCCCTGAAGGAGCCAGAAAGCGTGGTCGGCCCAAAAGGCGATGGGTCGATGGTCAATTCTCAGATTTTTGATGCAGGGAAAATCAGATTTGGAATTCCCCGATTTTTTCTGCTGATCTATAAGAGCCCTGTGTCCTAGCAGTTGATAGAAATTAATCTTACCTCAAGTTGAACTCGTCTTTCCACAAAAGAGAAATATCTTTCCATCAATCCATTTATAAATATAACTAATTTCTTCAAAGCGATGCCATCAAAAGATTCACTGTAACATAAATAGACATCATCTCAATATTCACTGACTATTCGTAGGACTGGGGAGGGGGGAGGGGAGGATCGGAGAGATTGATTTCATACCTTTCTCCTTTGAGGAACATATCATTGTAAACAGCAATCACCAGACACACGTTACTGAGAAAACCATTACAACCGATATCAATAAACTCCAAAATATCCTACAGCATTTCAGAAAGAAAATTCTTGTTAAAATCAACTACAATGAAGTAAAACATTTTAAACAGTTCTAAAATAGAATCGTTAGAGCAATTTCTATTGAACCTTCAGAGGTTTAGTTGTCCTAAAAGTAGGCTAGAGTAAATAAGTGGATAACTGACTTAACAATTAAAACTGTTACTGTGGTATCTATCAACATGGATGCAGTTCCACGGTTAGAATTTGACTCCAGAGATAAAACATCGAGAATGAATTCTAATTTTGGAGTCAAATTTAACCGGACAAGTTTGTGAACTGGGTCCTGGCAGCAAATGGGCCCAAAAGATGAATCATCACACACAGAAAAAGGTGAACATTTTAAAGCTGTGCACATAAAAATAACACATGTATTAGTAATAAGTGAAAGTATGAATATAACTATGAATTGGTTAATGGTTAATTTTTGTTGGATTTCTATGTAAAATTAATGTATCATATCTAAAATTTTTAACTAAACTACATTTAAAATGATCAAAACAAGGTGTGACATGCATTTTCTGGAACAATTCTAAATCGTGCAATGATTAAGTATAATTTCCACCATCTTTAACTCACAAAGTTAAACATCTACAAACACAATTAGTAACTAGTTTTACCCAGGACTCGGTTCTACAGTTTTACCTGTTCTAGATTTTAGACTCAATAGAGTTAAAACATCGGTTATGAACTAATCATAACTCAAGGTTGAATCTTAACCAGCAAACTGTGGAACTGAATCCTGAGTTTTACACTATTAAATAATACGAGGAATATTCTTTATCTAAAAGGGTGACGTTATTTGTTACTTTCTATGAATCATGCCCAATAAATACAATATAAAACACACCACTGGCTGCTCTTTCTGAAATAGGCAGAAAAGTTGCTTCGATGATTTTGTAAAATTCTTGTGAATATTTTTCATTCTAATCATAAACGAAATGAATATTGATCTTACCACCGGTAAATTGACGTCTAGATAAACATCTGAAGGACGTTCAACTTCAGTTGTAGTTTTTGGTTCTATTTCTCCTGATTGTAATTTTAACTGATACTCCAACTTCTGAAGATCTTCATCTATTTTCTGCTGAGCACTGAAAAATAAAAAGATGGATGTCTGGCTGGTCAACTGGTTTGGTGGTCACCTCGCTAGATGGTTGGCTGACGGACTGGTTTGTGCAGTTAGCTGGCTGGTTGAATAGTTTATGAAGTAAGCTGGCTGGTTAATTGGCTGTTAACTAACACACTTACTGAGATAAGAATTCCTCACATAGTTCTTCAGCTGGTTCATTCAATTGTAGCAACAAATCGACACATTCAGCTAATTCTTTCGGAGTTGACTGAAAAATGATCAGATAAAATATCCATGTTTACAATACTGATAGAAAGCGAAATACTAGAATTTTCCAAGGGTAAAACACCACCTCTTTATCGCGGAATTTCTCTTTCAATTTCGATCGCAGTTCTTTGACAATTTCATTACAGTCTTGTTGTATACCGTGAAATGAAGGCATGTCCTGATAGTGACATAAAACTTTCTGAGCTTTCGTGTAATATCTGGAAAATACGATAGAAATCAGAATACAATACAGTAATACCGGTAATACGGCAGTAGGTAATATACAAGTAGATATCATACCGCACTGCCTGACTGTAAGCTTTCATTTCAATACACTTTTTAAGACGCGCTGGTAATTCAAATAGGAATTGAAGCTGAAATCAGAGAAAGAAACATTTACAAAAACGTGTAAGAAAAACATTTAGAGACGTGCTTCAGATTGTTAAATTGAACCTTTTTAAGTAGTATATGAACTCCGGCTAGTTTAGTGATCTGTTGTCTACGATCCTGTAATGTTGTACTAATTCGACCGCTGAATTCTGTTATTGATTCCATATTCGTAGCTAAACGATCCATTTCATCTTCCATCTTCTTAAAATCATTCTTCATCTATAACGGCAAGAAGACTTTAATAAAAGCCATTTGGATAAAAAGCATTTGGAGTATGCAAAAGGTCCTGACACAAACTTGTTTACCCCAAATATCCAAGTAATTGTCTTACTAGGATACAGGTGACAGTTCCATAGTTGAGACTTAAAAAGTCCAAAAAATGATCTCAAATCTTGACTACTGGTCTTAGTTGTTAGATTGGTTATAGAAACAAAATGAGTTTAGTCTGGTCTTAGACCTAAAGTCTAAGTCATGACTATGGAACTCGTCCCTGGGGATAAACAAGGTTGCGTCAAAGCCCGTGAATAATCTGTAACCTGACCTTTCTAATAGTATCAGTAGCACTGATAAACTTGTTGTAATTCTCATAAACCAATGTCTGCATATCACTGTCTAGGGATTTAATATTCTTAACCATCTCAGACTCTTTATCCATTAACTCAGCGAGACTCTTCTCGCGGAGGAGTTTATTCAAGAATATATCAGCTTTGAAATGAGCTCCGTTAATATCGCACGGATCAATAGAAGCAGACGCTCCGCTCTGATCGTCTGCTATTCCGTAATACATCTTAAGCATTCCATGTTTACGTCGTTTACTCTGACTGTCTTCATCTTCACCTGCGGCAAAATTAGACATCGAGTATATATATTGAAAACTGCTCAACTGGTTGTTGGTTAAATTGCAGTTTAGGGGGTAAGGATCAGATAAAAAGGGGTCACTTTTTTAGCGGGTGTATAACTCAACTGCAATTTAGGGGGTAACTAGCCTGAATCTAAATGAATAAGAAAACACAAAAGCCAAGGCAATAATAAAGGTAAGGGTTTTAGTTATTTAGTTAGGGGGTAGGGGAAGATATGGATAAGAGACTGAGTTCTCTCTTCTCGCCCCACCAGCTGCAGCAGCCCCTCCCTCCCGCAGGGATCACTATATACCGACACTCCTGGATTTACCTGGATTCATCTTCAAATTATTTTCTTCAGAAATTTTCCAGAAAATAGTATTCAATGTAGTTTCGTTTCGGTTTTTAGTTCAACCAGTTGAACACTTCCTGCTTCCGGTTTGAATTGAATTGAATTTTATTGGACTTTCCTCCGAATGAAGATGGATATAAAACGTTTCACGGATAATAATACTCAAAATCTCAAATTAGAATGTGATGTTCCGGAGATATGTAAGGTTGAACCGTGTTGTCTGGGTATTGATGAAGCTGGAAGGGGTCCAGTTTTAGGTAAATAAGCAAATATATATGTTTAATTTTCGTTAATACCGCCCGATGGCAGCACCAGCTGGTGGAAAGTTTGTCGATGTTCGGGTCCTATAACGCCGGACGCTATATTAATGATGTATGATTTTGATTTTAGGCCCGATGGTGTATGGAATATCATATTGCCCAGTTGCAAGCAACGACAAATTAAAAGAAATTGGTTTTGCGGGTGAGTAGAATATATGATGTTGATAGGTGTCACAAGTTTGACCGAATTCGAATTGAAATAGCAATATTCGATATATTTTCATTATAACAGATTCAAAGACTTTGACTGAAGAACAACGCGAAGAATTATTTACAAAATTAGAAGAAGCAGAAGAAATGATTGGTTGGACAGTTGATATACTCTCACCTCACTATATATCAACTAGTATGCTGAAAAGGTTGTCAGATTTACAAAGTTTCCACATTCAAACTCAAGAAGTCGTCTCTATTTTCTCTATTTCTTATTTATTTTCCAGAGCGAAATATAATCTGAATGCGATATCTCATGATACAGCTATTGGTCTCATACAGAGGTCCATTGAAAGAGGTGTCAATCTAACTGAGGTATTACACTAGATATTACACCAGCCATTACATTAGATATTACACTAGGTATTACACTAGACATTACACCAGTCATTATATTAGATATTACATTAGATATTACACTAGGTATTTTACATTAGATATTATACTAGATATTTAACTAGGTATTACATTAGATATTACACAAGATGTTACATTAGATATTTTACACTAGATATTTTACACTAGATATTTAACTAGGTATTACATTAGATATTACATTAGATGTTACACTGAGAACTCAGTGATAGATTATCTGTTACGTTATAGGTTTATGTAGATACAGTTGGACCTCCCGAGAAATATCAGGAGAAACTATCGAAAATATTCCCAAATTTGAATATCACAGTAGCTAAAAAGGCTGATAGTATCTACCCTATAGTCAGTGCTGCCAGTATTTGTGCTAAAGTAAGTTATATTTCGATATTATTTCCTATAGTTTATGACGATCGTATTTTTGATTATTACAAACATTTATTTCTAGGTAGCGAGAGATAGGGCCACCAAATCATGGGAATTTACTGAGGGTGAAAAGATCAAAGTTCCAGAAGGTGGTTTTGGTTCGGGTTATCCTGCAGGTACTGTTTAAATTCCCATTTATAAAGTACATATACGTGTTTAAAGAAGAGGGGACGAAATTTGACCATCTTTTCTTTGTAAATAATGCCTAAAATACATCCATCTTTAGGAATGAATGTCCCCTTCTTCAAAATCTATTAATTTGATGCTGATTTTAAGTTGATATTTCGTCAGTATAAATTTTTCTCCTTCCAGATCCACAAACTAAGAAGTTCATGGTCGACAGTATTGATCCAGTATTTGGTTTTCCACATTTTGTGCGTATAAGTTGGTCTACAGCATACTCCGCAATAGAGAAGAAATGTGTTCCTGTTCATTGGTATGTTCACGAGTCAAACTCAGTCAAATTTCTGAAGTCATCTCTTTTTGAAGTCCCAATTTCTAATTTATTTTACCATCGATGTAGATCATTTTGATTTGTTATCAACATGATGCTCGTCTCAGCAAATTGGACTAATTCAATATTTGTCAAAACATCAATTCCAGTATAGATGATTATAGTGATGATGTCTCTAATGTTTCAGGGATGATGAAGATGATGATGAACCAATGAAAAAAAGACCGAAAAACACTCCAGCCCTGACGTCTTTCTTCAAATCAGTCGCCAAACAAATCAAAGCTAAGAATCATGTGTTTTTCAAAGATCGCTGTTTAAAATCTGTTCAATCATTCTAACCTCGATTCAACCCTCATTCAATTTACCAAAACTTGCATTTAAAACTTTCCTGTGTATATTTTATTAAAATATAAAAATCGCAATAAAAAGATCAAAAATCTAAAAATGACAAATCGATTTCAGTTTGTTTCTTTACATTATTCGAGATTGGATTCAGTTTCTGGTTTTGATCCGTCTTATCTTCTTCAAGTCTATGTTTACTGCTGTTTGCTAGATCTGGTGCATCTGTAACAGGTAGCTGCTGATCCATTGCACCTGTAACATGTAGCTGCTGATCCATTGCACCTGTAACAGGTAGCTGCTGATCCATTGCACCTCTAACAGGTAGCTGCTGATCCATTGCACCTGTAACAGGTAGCTGCTGATCCATTGCACCTGTAACAGGTAGCTGCTGATCCATTGCACCTGTAACAGGGAGCTGCTGATCCATTGCACCTGTAACAGGTAGCTGCTGATCCATTGCACCTGTAACAGGTAGCTGCTGATCCATTGCACCTGTAACAGGGAGCTGCTGATCCATTGCATCTTTAACAGGCTGCTGCTGATCCATTGCACCTGTAACAGGTAGCTGTTGATCCATTGCACCTGTAACAGGGAGCTGCTGATCCATTGCATCTTTAACAGGCTGCTGCTGATCTGGTGCATCTGTAACAGGCTGCTGCATTTCCGTCATTTCCTCATCACTATTTTCCTAAAACAAATATCAACAACAAATCAAAATAAAAACATTCATTGATTATTTGAACATTAATTCAGTGTTTACCTGGTCCAATACTTGTTTAGCAACTTGTACAAGTTCATCAGGAGTCAGGATATATTTAGTTGTTATAACTCCTCTAAAAAAATAAATCCATATGAAAACAATTGAATCAAAGATTCATCAAAACCTTGTGTAACATTCATGCATTTTAGAATCCACCCTCATTGCACCTAATCATGACTGTGCTGGATTCATAAAAATCAGGGAACCACAATTCCCTCTGTTTCTTCTGAAGGAGTTTCTCGTGCCATTTGTCACCAGCAAGAAAAAAGAGACCTTGAAGTTTTACTCTTCAGGTGTGGGACCTATATTTACCGTTTGACATATTTATGTTTTTTAGGCGATGTATTCATCCAAGCCGGTAATTGACGTTTATTAGGTGATGATAAAACAACTGTCTTAGGTTTCGATGATTCTATTGATCTGTTTTCACGGGGACGTTGTTCAGATGTCGTCGTTTCTAGAATACTTTCATCTTGATCAAAAGTCGGGTTGAGAAACTCCACTCGGTCGGCTGTGTCTGGTACTAGTCTACTTCCTGATTCATGTATTGGAGTACTCGTTTCGATGTGCTTCTCAGTGAATCTGCATCAGATCAGAAAAAATATTCAATCTAAATCTTATTTCGTGTTCAATGCTGGTGATCTGAACTTGACGAGAAATTTCATCATACCTTCCTAACGTCATTTCATCTTTGCAGAATAGATGCACAGAAATCCCGTGTCCAACATCGTGGTGGATATGAAGCCAGTTGTTTTCAGTTTGCCGTCTGTTTAGATGTTGTAGAGGTATAGTTAAATCTGGCTCTGTATCCAACATCCATTTAGTTTCTATGCTTGACAACATCTCGGGTATTGCAGGTTTATTAAATGCCTGATTGCACACTATCTGTAACATTAATTGTGAAAACTATGACCCATTTCTCGAATCCAGTGACTGAAATTGAGCTTTCTATTTCAAGACATACCAGTTTAGGGTCTTTTAACACTTTTTCATTCTGAAACAGGTAAAATATCGAGTGAATGCAATTTTCTCGAACGTTCAGGAATATTTTCATTTCGTTATTTTACCTTCATGTATTTCATTCCAATATTTATTGCACATTTGATGAGATTTGGAGACTGACACAGAAGCAACGTGTACTGAAGTATAAACAATTCTCTATTAGAGGAAAATCATGATTACTGACAATTACTGGACATATCTACTGTAAATACAATTGGTCCTGCCTTGTTCAGTAGTGAATTAACAAGCGAACCTTTTCAGTAAATGCACCGAATTTAGTAAGGAGTCTATAGTGTGATAATTATTAATTACCTTATGATGTAAATTGATGAGGAACAATCTATGAATGAATGCTAATAATCCACTTTGTGGAGGCTGTAAAAATGAGCTCTTTCCGATTGCTTCATCTAAACTCACTTCATAAATCGGAACTTCTAACTGTATTTAAAAAACAACCGTTCATTCAATTTGAAAATTCATAATATCGAAAGAATCGACAAACACTTTCCTCATTTACCTGCGTGATAAAATGTCTAAGAACTTCATTCTGTTTTGATAAACGTGATTGAAAACTTGATCCTGAAATAGCACCGTAAACAAACTCATTCTGCATAACATTTTCCACTATATTTCATCTCAAAATGTGCAAGATATATACTATACCTGGTGAATAAGGAGTAATTACTACTATCCATCCTATAGGGTTTAAATTCAACCAATGAGAAATGATGTTTTTAAGTTTTGAAGCATCAGTATTTATAAAACATTCGCGTTCAATTAATAAACATGGTTTATCTGCCTGTAAACATACAACAAAACATACTTAGTACGTGACATATGACGATCTATGAGTTCGTTATTCAAATAGGAGAATGGATGACCTTATAAAACGAATGAAAGATCAAAGGCAACTTTATTTCTGTAATCTCTAAGTTTTCCTCGGTTTTCGATGGACAGTCTACAAATATCAAACAGATGAATTTTGAAAAGGATTGAAATATTTTTTTTTACAAAACGATTCTGAATATCATGTGTATGTTTAACCTGGTAAACAATGTAATTGACTATCGTTATATTTCCACGAGTCTAAGACGCCATCGTCAATAGTAATATGGACTCTTTCAATGCTTTCGTTTGCTATCTCGGCTCTCCTGAATTCTCTAGCCCATAATAGTTGATCTGTACCGAACTTTGGGAAGCATTTGATGCACGAAAACTTGCATCTTATATCCAACTGAAATCATGGACAACATATACTTCAGATTTCATAATTTTCACTATCATCATTGGCATAAAATCTCTTAAATACCTTCTTCTTTATGAAGTCAATAAATGCTTTACGAACTTTCAATGTGGTGTCATCATCTATAATGACTTTCTTACTCTAAAATCAAAGAGTTCTAAAGTTTCAACAAAACAAAGTGAAAAACATTAAAAAGGCAACAAAAATGCATTTTTACCTCTTTGATTAGTGATGTTGCGTGCATAATAAATGAACGCAATCCTGATTCGGGATTTTCTGCGAACCATTTCGTCGATGATAAACTCAAACCCGATAAAGAATGACAGTGAATCGATTTCCCCTGAAAATGAGAACGAAATTCGTGAATTATCAATTATTTTCTAATCGTCCCGGCGTTTGACCGCAAGCGATTCCGAAAAAATATTCGACCAGACTTTGCCGCCATCTAGGTGGCATTTGAAAAACTACTGGGTGCATTCGTTTTGGCCACACATAAATCCAGAATAAACTACGGACACTCTCATAAGCCATGGCATGATAGCGTATAGAATATTTCTTCCATCTTATATTTCTTACCACATTTGATGGGCCCCATAGGAAAACTAATTCATTCATTTAAAATAGAAATAACCTATTTCGGGACCTTTCTACTATTAAAACTAAAACTATAACGCTGGCACGATGATGTGCTAGGAAGCACGCGTTTCTGTGCACAGTTAGGATTTGAGAAAGTCTTTTATCAAATTGAACAGTAAAATTAAAAAAAACTAATTACCGACAATTCTAGTAAAATTTGATTGAAAAATATAACAAATATCGGATAACTTTGGAACCATTGTTTCAGAAATAGATTCCACATTTATAAAAACAAGATGGCTGCGCCCAGGAAAAAGCGAGCGGTCGAGGATGAAATGAAAAAATTGGAAAATGAAGAGACTAACGACCCAGATGTGGAGGAAAATGACAGTGAGGATGACGATGAAAGTGAAAACAGTGATGACGAAATGTTGGAAAAGGTAATCCATCGATCCAAATTCCATATTAAATCATGTTGTTATGGAATATTTATGGGATTCGACCCTAGTCTCATATGTTAACTAGTGGCGTTTTATCAACTGGGTTCGAATCCATCGTGTGCTACTTTTTTGCAGGAGATTCAAATTGATTTTGAAGCGAGAACAGCAGATGACAGTGATTTCCATGGCATCCGTAGACTATTACAACAGGTAAATTAAAGTCTTTGAATGAAAACCATTTTAAAAATTCCCATCAAAATTATTGAAGGCTTAAATTATTTACATTCCTTACGGCTTAAAAGATTTAAAAAGCTTATAAATGATTTATATTTGAACTTTTTTGTTTTATTTTCAGCTGTTTATCAAAGCCAATATTGACCTGACAGAAATGTCAGATATGATAATCGCCCAAAATTATGTCGGAAGTATCATAAAAGTAAGTCTGTATCATCATTGTAAAGTGAACATTAAAACGAGATTTGAGCAGACGCTTAATAAACCTGAACTTATATTCTATAGCAATGTGAATTATCAGAAGAAGAAGATGATGAAGATATCAGCGATTCTAATGAAGTTTTCGGTGTCATTTCTGTAATCAATGTTACCGTCAAAAAGGTAGAGATTATTTGCTAATCGGAAACCAAGTAAATCGGATGCTCTTTGATTGTAAATTATCAAATTCATTTATTCCATTACAGGACGCTGATTTCGTAAAACAAATGGTCTCGACGTTAACAGAAAGGTGCAATGATTGTAATAAAAGAGATCAGTTTAAGAATTATTTCAGCGATTCGCGACAATGTTTAGGATTTTTAATCAACGAAAGATTCATCAATATCCCGCCACAAATAGCTTTACCTTCGTTTCAAGCGTTAAAGTTAGTAGAAAATCTTCGTTCAGTTTCTGAAAATATCCTCAATACGTCTTATCGTCATCGTTAAAATGATCGCTTAATTTTGTAGAAAGGAAATTGAGAAAGCGAATCAGAAGAAAATGAAATTCGAATTCAAGAACTTTTTAATGATCAGTAAAACGAACGTTTTAAAGGACACAAAATCGAAGATGAAAAAGAAAGATGAATCGTTGGAACTGATCTTCCAAAACGCGGAGGAGGAACTCTTTTTCCAGGTAGATTCAGGTTTTACTTTAATCAAGGACGAAATTTAGGTGGTAATGTCAGGCGGTCCAGCCCCTTACCTTTCCTGCCTTTTTGTCAAGATAAATGTCGTTGAAACCTGCAAATTTGACTAAACTCATTCACGTTGAAATTGAATCTATTGTATTCCAAATGCAAAATGTTTCTTTCGCTGAACAGGAATGTGACCTGGAAAATAACCCGACTGTTCCTTTAGACTCTTAGCTTCCTAGATCTCCACTCTTCCCTGTTTATGTTTTTGAGAGGTTTTTCCAGAGTCTTCAGATTCAGTTTAATTTGTTCATCATTGTTATTTCAGGAGGCGATATTTAATTTCTCGTATTGCGTGAACAGTGAGAAGGATACCGCTGTCGGAGGAGACTGGGACGATGAGGACGAGGAATTCGACTCGTACAGAACCGTTATGATTATTCCTGCCGATAGATTAGACAGTATCATTAACCAAATGGTTGAAATATTAGCATAAAATGTTAACAAATAAACTCGGAAATTTTTATTTAAAAACATTTTTGTCTTTTTGTCTCTCAAGAGATTCTGTTTAATGTATCTTCTCGTCTCATCTGTTTGATAGAGTCCACATTCCACCAGGAGGAGTCCACATTCCACTAGTCAGTCAAAGGCAACTCGATCAAATTTGAAATTTATCAATTTTATTTTGTTATTAAAAACATCATTTCTTTCTTTTGGCTTCTGTTCTGAATTCAAAACTTTTCAGAGGATCGGCTTTTCGTTTCTGAAAAGAGAGAGGAGTTTATTGAGCGTGTGCTTCACGACGGGTTAAAAGGTTTCACACGGAGTTAAAACATACCTGATATTTTAATTCTCCTCGAGTAGGTCTTCGTTCCTGTTCTTTACTCTTCTTTTTCCAAACTCCAGTTTTAGTCGAAGAAATCGGTCGTTTTAATTTCTGTAGCGTCGGCGGAACTGCACGAGAGAAAAACAGCCATTGAGTTGGTCAAAATAGAGATACATTAAAATACTGTCGTCGATATGACTAACACTGGTAAAACACTGAGCCTCTCCCAGACTGAAGAGTGTGAATCTACAACCCTGACGCTGCCATCCACAACAGGGTACAATCAGGGAAACTTATAAGTACACAAATCTTTTAAATAAGAGAAGAATTCTAAATACTTTTAAACAAAACCGTAGAAGACATAAACAAGAGAGACAAGATAGGACTTTTAATGGCAGCACCTTGATAATTTGAGGTGCGTTCTTCACAAAGGACATTGAAATATCAAAACTAAGAGGCTGTCTGTAAATAAAGTCTATACTGTCCTGCCTAAGTGTATCTAAGACCTGTCACAGTATGTAAATCAGCCTACGGCTTTCTTTTGTGGTAAATAATGATATAACTTACTAATATAATCCGGTACATTCTTCATATGAGACTGAGTTCTAATTGGATTACAGTTTGTATCGTGTCTTAAAACCTGTAAATCTCGAGGATTATCTTCAAAATACGACTGAAAAGATATAAACATCGTTTCACTTCATAAAATCTTTCCTAACATCAACAAAAACGACAACGAGTTCATATTCCATTTTAAAGGACGTACTTTCAATTTTTCTGACGTTAATAGTTCAGCTTTTATTTCTTTGACTCGAGCCTGTTTAATAGCAATCGTAGTCACCATTCTCATCGCATCCTACAAACATTTAACATCATACAATGATTATAGTGAAAGTTACATTAAATAATGATTCTATCAAACTGGACCCAGTTCCACAGTTCTGAGTCAGAGTTAACTCTGAGTTAAAGTTAGTTCATTTTCAATGTTTTAACCCAGGGTCAAATCTTAACTCAGAACTGTGGAACTGGACCCTGTTGACTAAGTCATTGTGACGATCAATTACATAAACTACTTACACTGAGTAAATAGAATTGGAAATACAACAAATTGAGACTCAAATGACTTCCGTAATGTGACTAAGTCAAGTTTGACTGTAATACGAACCTTTGCTCTATATCTAAAACCTTCCAATTCGTCCATCTTGAAATTATACGGTTTAAACAAACTCGTCCCTTCCGCTTGAAATAAATGAAAATTCCACCAATCAAACACAAACAAACACATGAATAAATCTGCATAATTAGTTTTATCAGTGAATATATTTGCATATAATTAGTTTTATTGTGTATTGTACTCACGCGTGCTATCAGATAATGTATTTTCTATTTCTTCTAGACGCGGCATTTCGTCTAAACTGACGAATGATAGAGCGGTTCCTTTACAGTCGCCGCGAGCGGTCCGTCCAACTCGGTGAATATACGAATCCACATCCATCGGAAAATCAAAGTTTATTACGTTCGAAACTTTCTGAAAATCGATACCACGTGAAACTCCTGATTCGAGATCCTTCTTCCTAAGAAAAAATAAAATACTTAATGCAAGAAGAGACTCTAATCACGATTTCACAAGACCAATGAATTTACTCCCTGAGGCAGCTAGTAAATTTGACCGGAGAGGGCCGGTTCCTCAGTTGAGACTTAAGTCCAAAAATGGACTTAGATTTTAAGACTGGTCGTAAGTTGTTAGATTGGTTAAAGAACCAAATTTAGTTTACACTGGTCTTAAGTTGTAAGATTGGTTATAGAACTAAGATGGCCTTAAGTTGGTCTTAAGTCTAAGCCATGACTATGGAACTGGGCCCAGAGGGCAGCAAGTAAATTCTCCAGAGTGATGATGGCTGGTCATCACAAGGATTAAATTAGGACAATCTTTAACATTTTGTCGTGTGGGACACGCAATAATCCGAGGCATACAAGGCGACCACATTTCACTGTATTTGAAATCAATTGCCGCTAAGGTTCCTTGAGAATGTCAGAATAATTTTTCAAACATCAGTTAATATAAAATGATAGGTACCTTTTCTTACGGTTTTTCTGACTGCCTTTCTGTTGAATCTGGTCGGCGCGTTCATCTGAGGAAATCAATACATCGTATAAACCATCGTTGAACTGATTTACAATGTGACACCTGTAATAAATACCATCAAAACAAATTCATCTTTTGTACCTAAAACATTTAAAACGTATCTAATATCGGTACGTACCGAGAGTTTCCGGGTAGTTCTGAATTCAGAACGCATGTACCAATTCCGAACTGTCGCAGAAACAGTTTCAATTTATAACATCTGTCAACACTATTGACGAAGATTAGAGATTTACCCAAAATCAATCTCAATTTAAACAGCGCATAAATCAGTACAAACTTGTCTTCTTGTTCACATCTAAAACATAGAGCAAAAATAACGCAATAGTTTAAAACTATTCTCTAAATTCAATTGGTTATAATAAACACATTTTCATAGGGCTCTTACAGATAAGAGGTTAGAATTTGAATTCCCTGATCGAATTATAAGACATCCTCAGTGAGGGCTGTTTGTGTCACTCATCACCAGAGCAAGAACAAGATACTAAAAATTCAAATTGCCCGATTATCCTACTGAGCAAAATTCCCTGATTTCCTCCTATTTTGTTTGATCTGTAAGACCCCAGTGTTCAGGTCTCTCTAAAGTTAGTCCTAAATGATATGTTCACGTATAAACTCACTTGATATGATACTGCGTAAGTTGACTGGTTTCCGGAAGTCGAGCCTCCTCCAGTTTTAAGATCACCGGATTATGAAGAACGAGTTTTTTCAGTGATTTCACGTCTTCGCTGAGCGTCGCTGACATCAAAAACGACTGAAATATCTTCGGTAAATATTTCAATATTTGTTTGACGTCATTTTCGTAACCGAACGAGAAAACTAAATCTGCTTCATCGATGACCAGAAGTTCTAACGATTCTTTCACTTTCAAATTTCCGGCTTTTAAATGCGCGAATATACGACTGGGCGGACCGACTACGACATCGGGCTGTTCCATTAACATCGGTCTCTGAGCGTCCAACTCAATCTGACCAGAAATATCGATACATTTTACTTCTTTAGAACAATTCGCCGTTAAATCAAGGATATTTTTGTAAGCTTGATGCGACAGTTCCTTCGTCGGGGTGAGCACGAACGCCTTTACAGTCTGTTCCGTAGCTAACTGTAAAAAATATAACATCAACATCTGTTAAAAATATCAAGATTTCAAATGATTGGATTCTAGAATGCAGGAACTCTTCTCAAGGATTCAGAAATTTTCCTTTGCTCCCGGGTTCAGTTTCGTGAAAAAATTTAAGCTTCAAATCAAATGGTTAAGTTTGAACTTGCAGCAAAAATGTGTAACCGAAAACTTTAGTTTTTAGCAGGACTATTTGGTGAAACTGGGTCTATATTATTCTAAGATTCGTCTCCCACCTGTTTAGAGTTGAGTATTTTCTGTATAACTGGTATCGCGTATGCAGCAGTTTTTCCGGATCCAGTTCGAGCTCGAGACAGAATATCTTTACCCTGAAGAGCTAAAGGTATCGCTTTCTCTTGGATCATCGTCGGTTCGGCCCATCCTAATTTAGATATCGCCTATAAAATAAACAACTATAGAATCTATCACAATCATCAACATCTGTCACGCCAAAAACGGCAGATTAATTGCCAAAAAAGGCAAAACAGTTTGAGGTGGGCTGGCAAGTGTAGTAGTCCAACTTGCTCATTCCATTGCCCTAAATGCTAAATGCTGGACCTGCATGCAACGTTGTAGGCCAACATTTTGTTTTGAAGTTGTGTTGTGTGAATGAATGATTGAAGTTGTTGAATTGATGATTTGACTTGGATTTGAGTTTCAATTTCAGTCAAAAATGGATGCCCAGATTAAGATCGCCTGACATTGAATAACTGTGTTTTCTAATTATGTAACAGCTATGATTGTCTGTTCTTGGTTTGTTACATCGTATTAAGACTTTACCAGGAGAATTCTGTCGTCTAAATCCATTTCATTCCATTGCAAAACACGAGATTTCTCTTCGTCCGCCATGTTGGTTATTAGTCCGTGTCGTATTCCGAGTCCCAGTCCGTCTCGTCAGTCCGAGATCGGGATCCGCGTTCTCTGTACTCGGGTGTATTTGGTTAGCTAGGGTTAGGGTTACGGCTAGGGTTAGGGTTACAGAGAGTCATGATTTACCAACCGAATTAGCCCCACGCAATACTAATTACAAAACTGATTCAACGAAACGGTGCTTTGTTAATGTAAAAGAAACTGATTTTGAACAGGAATTAGTGCTAAATTTATGCTGAATATAGATATATTTTATTCTAATTATATGGAAAAACCCACTTGTAGAATCTGATCGTTTCATTGTGGAATAAATCAATGATCGACGGTTCAGCGAGCGGGTTATACTGGGCGCGGCTATTGAATTGTTCGTCGGGCGATACTTAGTTTAACCGTTAAAATATCGCTCTACGGAATAATCTACAGGTATAAAACCATCTAAAAGTGAGAATGATATTAATGAGAATCGATTGTAAATGATTTTATTATGTTTTGATGATTTTAAAGCTCCAAATTTGGCTTCAATTTCAAATGAACGCAATTCAAATCAACTAACTGCTTTATTTTATTGTGATTGTTATAGATGGCGGCTGATAGTGTATTTAAAACACCGACAGGGGGAGGAAGTGTTTCACACGTTCAGACTGTAACTCCTCGACAGGATTACGTGTCGCCCTCTACGAGACGTCATGTGTCGGTGTTCACGGGCGGCGGCTCCGGGTCGATGTCGTCCCCGACGAGCGTCGCCCGGGAGAACGACGACATCGCGGAGAAAAAAGCTCGACGCCGATCGAAAGTTTTAGAACTTCAACGAATGCACCTGAGCAGCCCTGGATCCAGTCCTACTGACAGGTATGATGAAACTCACAGCTGATGTCTGTGACTGATTGATGACTTGTACTTGAATTAGACGTATAATTTACTAAGTGTAAGTCGTCATTTGGATTGAATTGAGATTAGAAAATAGAGATGTTTAACTCGAGTTTAACTGAACTCAAGTCGACAAGACTTGAGGGGCTGGTTCCATAGTCGAGACTTAAGTCTAAAAGACGAAAAGTGGTCTTAAGTTGTTAGATTGGTTATAGAACTAAGATGGTCTTAGACTGGTCTTAAGTCTAAGCCACGACTATGGAACCGGCCCGACTTGCAACTGATGATTTATCAAAATGATAACTTACACTTTTGTAAATTGAATTGCAAAATTGGGACTCAAAAATAGAGATGACTTCATTAATGTGACACTGTGATGACTGGAGTTTGATTTGTTTCAGATCTCGAACGGCTCCTCTCCACGGTCTCAGTAACGCACAACTATCTGAACATTATACAAACTGTATCAAATTATCAGCTGAAAATGTAAGTTAAATTCCTTCAACCCAAACTGAGCTCCATTCAGAGCATCCTTCAAACCAGTCAGGTTCCCTCAACCACTTGAGTTCTTAGATTTAGTGCAAGAGGCATTGTGGATAACACTAGTGACTACTCTGATCAACTCAAATGTGGCTGAAAATATTTTAGAAAATAATTCTCTTTTACAGAAAATTAATGCGAAAAATGCATTTGGTCTTCATCTTATCGATTATATGGCTGATCTGATCAAGAAAAAAGAAATGAGCAATTTTCAGGTATTAAATTTTAAACATTTCTAGGTCCGTGAAAAGTTTAATTGCGTTCGGTTGATTTGTAATGAATGGATTATAATTATACAGGTTGCTAGTTCTACGTTAGACGCTAGTGCTAAAATATACGCGGGAAGAGTTGATGCGATACACTCAGATACGTATAAAATGTTAGGTGGACTCGGACAGAAAGGTTTGTTTTCATTTCACCCGTGATTTCTCTCTTAATTCATTGGAATATTTCTAAAAAATTCCCTCATCAATAAAGATCATAATTCTGAGCATAATCTACATAGTGAAAATTTGACTTTGTCCCTCTCATGGATGCGTGGCCCCTTAAAATCTTGGTCTTAAAATATTTCACAAGATGAATTTGATTTATCGTAGATTCGAATAATGCGGAAGATGGTGGGAATGAAGTTGATAATCAGGAGGATTGTTCACAACAAGTGGCTAAGAAACAGAAACGATTTCGAAGGGTAAGAAAACCTCAATCTTCCCCTCGCTCGGTTCCTCATTTGGCTAACTGTAACTCGGGGCCTGAACTTCAGAAAATCTATGATGACAACACTGCGCAAATTTGACCTTCAAATTGATTGATCGAGTTCCTGGTAAAATCAGTTGAACTCCTCAATTGTCGGCAGGATAAGAAAACTTGATATCTGAGATTTTTATTTTGAGATTTCACTCTTGATATATCAATCTCGAGTATGTTTGATATTGTATATTGTTCTCATTTCAGTCCGGTAAAACAGTAGAAACAAATCTCAAAAATATCAAAGTGAAAAAATTTGATCTGGAATTTGAGGTGAGTTTTAAGTAATATTCTCCTCCAGTAGACGGCGCTTGCTTCGGATCCAATCAGTTTACTCCGAGGTAGCCGGAGCACGGATGGCTCATTATTATATGAATTGGAGTTAGATATTTTATGATACGTGGCGTGTGATGCAATCAGCTCCTAGACACGCAGTCTGGAGACAGAAGCACAGCCGACTCTATTTATAACCGAATCATTTTTATGGTTTTACAATGTTTTCCAGGTTGATCCGTTATTTCATCAAATGGCTTCGACGTTCGATGAAGGTGGCACCACCGGTCTGTTATTGAATCATCTATACACAGTCGACAACTCATCTCAGCTACAGCTCGATTCAAACGCAGTCGTCATGGCAACAACCCATAGAACTATTAACGAACACGAAAAAGTTCTCGATATATCGACAGAGTCCAGTGAGTTCCACAACCACCAGTTATACATCCAGTTCCACATCAACCAGTTAGCCTTACAACTATGAACCCTGTAAACCTGTGATTAAGAATGTGATTTATTTTCAGGTCAGTTCCGAGGACGTGATTTTGAAGATGTTCAAGTGTGTCCAGCATTCGCTGATTTCACATTTACGAACTGGGATAAAAATTGTCTCGTAAGTGACTAACAAGAGAACGGCATTAAATCAGTATCAAACAGTCTAGTCATGTCGGTCCCTCAGTTAAATCAGTATCAGACAGTCTAGTCATGTCGGTCCCTCAGTTAAATCAGTATCAGACAGTCTAGTCATGTCGGTCCCTCAGTTAAATCAGTATCAAACAGTCTAGTCATGTCGGTCCATCAGTTAAATCAGTATCAGACAGTCTAGTCATGTCGGTCCCTCAGTTAAATCAGTATCAGACAGTCTAGTCATGTCGGTCCATCAGTTAAATCAGTATCAGACAGTCTAGTCATGTCGGTCCCTCAGTTAAATCAGTATCAGACAGTCTAGTCATGTCGGTCCCTCAGTTAAATCAGTATCAAACAGTCTAGTCATGTCGGTCCATCAGTTAAATTTAGTTCATTTATTTGTGTAGGGTTCGTCGAGTGTTTTATTTGGTAAAACCGACAGTCACGCGTTCGATATGGAAGCAGAACCCGAACCGATTCCTAACGATCCTCACCAGTATCAACCTACTCACGAGGGTTACACGGATGATGAGGATTACGGTGCTGCTGATGGTGAGTGAACAAACAACAACTTGATGTAGTTATAACAGCAGTTCATACTACATTAACTTGAATTGATTAGCCCAAAACAGGGGTTGACCTTTAGGCTATAATACGGCAGTTCTAAACAGGGTTTCCAGCGGTCCTTCCAAGTCCTTCTTTGTCCTTCTTTTGGAAAAAGTTTGGACAAACATCATCTTTGTCCTTCTCTTTGGCTCTAAGTCCTTCCTTTTGATAAAAAAGTCCTTCCAAATTTGACTGAAGGAAAGTGTTATGGAATTAGCCTGGTATATATGATTGGTCTACATGACTAGTATTCCGGCAAAGGCTTTGCGAAAATGCTTCCTTATGGGCCCTCATTTAACTGGAGAGTACTTATTTTCGAGTCAAAAATTGCCGAAAAAGTCCTTGAAGTTATTAGTACTTCTTTTTACCCTGGCCTTTAAAGTTTATCTCTATTTTTGAGTCCCGATTTCTATTCTAATTCAATTTATCCTCGGTGTAAAATCACCATCCTAGCCGCGTTTAGTAGATTCACGTCATGTTTGATATGATTTTTTAGATCGAGGTGATGAAGTTTTCGGTGAATCTGATGAAATACGTTGTGATAGTCAAGAGGCTCGTATGGTTAATAGTGTAGTTAGTAATATCAAGTAAGTTCTGAATCTGTTCACTGGACTCTGCAAGCCTCGCAATTCACTCGCAGAAAACTGATCAGTCCTGTGATATCTGAGATAATAACGGTCTACTGTATTTTGTATTTGTTTCGATGATTTGATAGAAGTGGAACAGTCGGAGAACTTATACAAGTTCTATCTACGCAACCTAGTGAATATTCATACTTCAATTCTTCATTGCTTACAACGTGGGCTGGACCTTCGCATTGGAAGGTCAAGGGACAGACTAAAGGTACGTAAATTACCGAAAGTTATTGCTGATCGTCAGAAGGGAGAAGTGGTCAATTTTTTTTTACTTGAATATTTCAGACGTGTCGAAAGAAAAGAAACCGAAAACTAAAAAGGCAGCGTTTAAAATAGATTATGATTCGGAGGCAGTTGATTTTGAAGTTTATTTCAAGAAAACGAGGGCAGCAACGACTGTGAATAAAGCAACGTTAAATAAATACAGTTCCACGATGTTAACATTACCAGATGATTTACACTACGACCCTTGTGAACTATTCAGATTGTTTGGAAAACCGAAAGTTTTAGTAAGTATTGAAATACATGTTTCTACTACCGGTAATCAGCTGTAAATGTAGTTATAATAATAATGATAATATATTTTCTTATATACCCGGTAGCACGGTTTCTAAGAACTAAACCACAGCACTTTACATTCTAAAATCACATTATAAAAAGTTAGAAGATTAGAAAGTTAAGATTTCAATCAGAGTTAACTCTAACTCTGGAACTGGATCCAGTATCCTGTTCCACAGTTGAGATTTCAGAGTTAAAACTCATTGAAAATAAACTAAAGTAAAAAAATGTCTACAGTGAACAGTTCTTGCTTGGTCTCGCACGCGTTCCCTATAGACAGGCTTTGATTTATACCTGGTCAATGTTATTCTAACTATCTCTAAATCACAACTGTGGAACTAGATCTTGAAAAGCGTTTCCTAGAAATTAATTTTAATTATATTTGAAATAGATTCGACGACAGACGTACAACTCAACTGAAGATCTCGACGCTAGTGTCGCTGATTATGATTATGATAACGCGAATGATCGCGATAATTTCTGTCCAGCCGATGTAAGTTCGTGATTTCCAGTTCTCAGGGGGAGGGGTGAAAATACTACATAACTATTTTGAATGTATATTTCTATTGAATACAGACTGCTGCAGTGGAAGATGATGATGACGATGCTGGTGGTTTTGATTTCACTGCTGGAGGTGAATTCAGTCAGATGTCCGATTTAAGTCAACAAACCGCCGATAATTTTCTAGGTGATGATGTCGGAGGCGCTGGTGAAGGTTCTTCGATGTTAACCGGAGATAATTTACTCGAACAACCAAAAAAAGTAAGATCAGGATCCAATTTTGAAACGGTTGAGTTTGAATTGTTCTTATTGAAAATATGAAGTAATCAATTCAGTAATTAAACCAAAAATTAGAGCTTAACTTTTTCATGAAACCTGGATTCGAATAGTTGAGGATTCGGTTCCTGTTATTGGTCTCCAGTTTAAAATAATACGAGTTAAATTTGTTTGATTACAGGTCAGTAAAATCGATATCGCTTACGCTAAAGCTGCGAAAAAAATGGACGTGAAAAAATTGAAGCACAGTATGTGGAATGTTTTAATGGTTCCCCCCGAGGGTGACAAGGTACAGGTAGCTATTTATATTGATAGCGTTCATTTCATTTCATTTACATCATAAATTATTCTCTTATCAGTTCGATATCCTCCGATTTCTTGAAGAAATTTTGACCCTATGTACAGACTCTTATCTCGGATTATAGCATGCACCAAACATGTTTTCTTATTTCAATCTATCTTGATAATGACCCATCCCTGCTGCGGGTGCGCCGGGTACCTCGAATTGAGAATTTATTGGTCCCGTGAGATCTGGGGCAACGCGCACACTGTCTGCTGCTAGATTTCTAGTTCAATTCTTCAGGGTTCATACACCTCCTGGAATTCCGGTTGAAGTGTACGACGAACCCTGATTCTTGTTGTCGGAGTTAATTTGACTGTTGTATTTTATGTTTAACAGGAGAATGATGAAACTCCTCAAACGCCTCGTTTAAACGATAGCGTCAACGGAACTCACACATTCAGCGAACTCGTCGACGTTCTACCGAATAAAGTCTCCAAAAATATGGCGAAGAATTTAAGCGTTCCGATCGCATTTGTTTGTTTACTACATCTTGCTAATGAAAAGGTAAATATACGATTGATCCATTGAGATTATTGATTGAGTCCATTATCTAACAGTATTCATTCGACCTGATTGTTTTAAGAATACCAAGCAAACCCTAGATTTCATTGATAGGGTTAATCCTTTACCTGCTGGGCCTGGTTTCAGAGACCGGGTATCAAGGCTACCCCTAGGGGTTAATCCTTTACCTGCTGGGCCTGGTTTCATAGACCGGGTATCAAAGCTAACCCTAGGGGTTAATCCTTTACCCGCTGGGCCTGGTTTCATAGACCGGGTATCAAAGCTACCCCTAGGGGTTAATCCTTTACCTGCTGGGCCTGGTTTCATAGACCGGGTATCAAAGCTACCCCTAGGGGTTAATCCTTTACCCGCTGGGCCTGGTTTCATAGACCGGGTATCAAAGCTACCCCTAGGGGTTAATCCTTTACCCGCTGGGCCTGGTTTCATAGACCGGGTATCAAAGCTACCCCTAGGGGTTAATCCTTTACCCGCTGGGCCTAGTTTCATAGACCGGGTATCAAAGCTACCCCTAGGGGTTAATCCTTTACCTGCTGGGCCTGGTTTCATAGACCGGGTATCAAAGCTACCCCTAGGGGTTAATCCTTTACCTGCTGGGCCTGGTTTCATAGACCGGGTATCAAAGCTACCCCTAGGGGTTAATCCTTTACCCGCTGGGCCTGGTTTCATAGACCGGGTATCAAAGCTACCCCTAGGGGTTAATCCTTTACCCGCTGGGCCTGGTTTCATAGACCGGGTATCAAAGCTACCCCTAGGGGTTAATCCTTTACCTGCTGGGCCTGGTTTCATAGACCGGGTATCAAAGCTACCCCTAGGGGTTAATCCTTTACCTGCTGGGCCTGGTTTCATAGACCGGGTATCAAAGCTACCCCTAGGGGTTAATCCTTTACCTGCTGGGCCTGGTTTCATAGCCTGGATATCAAAGTTTAACCCCACGGGTAAATCCTCAGTGTTACAAAGATTGAAGAACTGTGGTAATAACTGACAAATTTCAAAATGTTCACAAAGATTATTATTTTGCTCCCCAATGTTTATGAAATTCAGCTCTGTTCTTCCTCCACTAGTTTAGTATGAACCCTAGAAAAACAAAGTCAATGATGACCGACCTTACTCATGTGAGAGTTGAACTCCATTATTTTTATTGTCGAGTTCCTTAATGAACTGTAAATTATAGTTTTCAATCTGAGACTTTGAACGAAAATTCATTAATTAAAATTTAAAACAATTTTGCGGATTAATAAATGAATGAAACTGATTTATTTTCGCTTCAGAATTTAGTATTGAAACCATCGGAGGACATGTCAGATTTTACAATCACTCAAGGAATATAGACAGTCACACGATAGCGTTTCAAGTGCAATAAATCAACAGCTGTAAGATTCCACCCGTCAGTGATAGACCACGATAACCAAGCATTTATAGATTATGGTATCTTCAGACTTATGACTGACTCGGACAAAATCTGAATCTGAACTCGGACCCGTTTAGCCACTGGTCTCAGTTTGTCCCAGTTAGGTTCAGCGTAATTGTTATAAATAGGAGGTTCTAAATATCCAAATAGGAGGATATTTGTTGCCTTAAGCAAACATTACAGTAGACTCCGCCGGAGTGGATTCATTCAACTCTGATGATGGATGAAATATTTTTTATGGCACTATATATGAAATACATAGCATCCAACTCGGATATCACTAAAATCGGATATATTTTTATGGTCCCGAAAGATCCGACTCAGGTTGCAGAGTCTACTGTGTAAATGAACTCCAAACTGGAATTCCAAACGCGAATCATTTAGAATTCTTCATTTCTACTCATTTTAAACTGTGTTCATTTTATTCACGTGTCTCAACAGAGATTGTTTTTAATTTTAAAAAGTTGTGTTTTTATCTGTAAAAGAGAAACTGTAACTAGTTACGATGATGTAAATAATTATGTAAATAGTAAAAAGTGTAATTTTAAGGAGTTGTATATAACCTAGTAGAAGTAGAATAAACATCATATTTCTATAATTTATTTATTTATGTCTGTGTTGGTTCGTCTCTGGTACCGCCCTCACTTTATCCTTCTGACAAACGGAAACGATCTTCTCAACAATGAGAGCCAGTAATCCAGTAAACAGTCCTATGAACAGCATGTAGAAAGCCCCCTGCGCTTTCTGAAGGCTGATGTCTTGTTGGTTCACATGATTCGTTGAGTCGCATTGATAGCCCGATTTGTACGTGGATTTCCAATAATTGACCAATCCAATTTCCAAAATTCGCAATATCCTGAAAATGAAAAAAAAGCAATTTGGTGCGATTCAAGAATAGGGGACTATAGCAATATATATGTAGTGATAGTAATCAATTAAGTAATAATATTAGTAATTGATAATGATGATATATAATGATAGTAATGTATATAGTAATTATAGTAATGTATATAGTAATTAATGATGATTAGGGAACTAAACCTAACCCTAACCCTAATCCTAACCACTAGTCCCCTATTCTTGAATCTTACCAGCAATTTTTCTAACCATAACTCGTGGGTTGTGTTAATCATTCGTAAGAGAGGTCCAAGATTTCTAATCCCCTGCAGCAAGGAAGCTGGGATTTTCTCGGGTATCAGAAAAATGTTTTAGTTTTTAGTACCGGTACACGAAGGTCAACGTATTAACATTCATCAAAGAACTAGACATGGGTTTTTTTATTTTTGAATCTGTGACACTCCTCAGTTTCTAAACGCAGACGTGACTTGTAAACAACAGAAAGCACCGTTGTCCCGCGCCATTATCTGCTGGTTACGGGGGCCTAGGGGGAGGCATACTTACTCCATAGAGAATCGTGTCACGTGTGGACTGTCTTGAGGGAATCCCAATGCGTAATACGTCCCTAGAAACTCTTGTTTCGCTTGCGTTAATGAACACTGTTCGTCTTTAGGGAATAAACTCATATTTCGTGACTCCAGCAAATATTTCGATGTAAGATAAATGTATTTATCGTTTAAAACACGTTTCATTCCGTCGTAATTTGTCGGCATGAAATTGTTTTCATCGTCTTTCATTCCGGTCCAGACTTCTTCATAGATTCCATCTGTAGCCGTCTGTTAAACACGAAAAATCCATCATAGAAACGAATGTTGTTGGATTCAGGGCGACAGTAATCAGGACACCGTGGTGAGTTCAATATAACTGGACAGCCATGACAAAGTCCATCAAATCGTCTTTAATCTTAAATAGACTGGTCTTAGAATGTTAGATTGGCTTTAGAACTAAGAAGGCCTTAGACTGGTTTTAAGTTTTTTAATTTGTTTTAGACCAAACTTAGCTTGAATTGGTCTTACGTTGTAAGATTGGCTATATAACTAAAATGTTAGCTTAGAATGAGCTTATATAATTGTAAATCTGAGCCATATGACTGTGAAGCTTGATCCAGAAGTTAAAACATTGAATTGATTAAAACATTAAAACTGAATTCGATCTGTAACGGTAGAACTGGATCGAATACGAGTAAGGGTTGAAATCCAGGCGGCGGTGTTGCTTACCTGGAATATATTCTGCAGAGCGGCGTCCTTCAATACTCCGTATTTGTAACCTTTCTCTCTCATTTCCGGTAATTCATTTATTTTCGATATGAAAGGTTTGTCATTTTGTAATGACAAATACGCGACTAAACTGCCGCTGTACGACGCCAACAGGACGATAACAAACCCCCACCAAAGAGCTACCAATAACCGTCCGGAAAGCGCTTCAGGAAGATGTACTCCACCTGAAACAATTAAACAATCAATTAACTTTCCCTGATATATCAAAATACGGCCAAAAATAATTGACGACATTGAAAAGGGAAAAATGAATCAGTCATTGAGCATTCGATTTCATAGATTGGGAGATACGTATAATCTGTGTTTCCAAGGCCCTACCTTGTTGTACAATCGAACCCAATGTGTACCAAATTGAATGTTTTGGTTCTTTCAGCGGGTGGTTCTTCTGTTTACCACGGTGCGGAGTTATTCTCGTGAATAGCGCCAGCAATAAACCTATAGCTGGAAAACAAAAACATAACCCATAACTAGAAGATTCTGAACATGTTGACAATGATCTATTGGCTTCACGATGTAAAATAAAGTCGAAACCGTCCCAATTTGGGGTTTAAAGAATACAAGTTTACCAGCTTACTTGGTACTGCAATAATGGAACAATACCAGACCATATTCGAGAATGGCGACAGGAACAAGAAAATGTTTTCAGATGTCGATTTCTTTATGACCATTATTGTTTTATCATCGAGAAACGGTGTTGTATAATCGAGGACTGCATTTCGTTCAGCAGTAACAGTCAATATAACAGCTAACATATCTGTCTCCTGCAAATATAGTCCAGCATCATTTCTACAGCAGTGGATGAATATTCGGTTGATAAATCCCGGTCGATGAATTACATAAATTCCCGTGTAAGATGAATAAACGAGGGAAATCCCACTATAAATTCAGCTAAAGATGTGAAGCCCTTAATGACACAGTAGTGCAACATTTCGGCTAAAGACTATATCAGCCATCAATCCGGATGGTTAATTAGTCTTTGTGGGATTATTGTGATTATTGTGGGATTTCTCTAAACCTGACTGTGGTTTAGTTCCCCGATCGGATATTTTCACAAACCACTTCTTGGTATAAGCCCATCCGATTATAAAAAGCTTACCACCAACGATAAGGTAACTAACTAGGGATTACTTCCTCTAAATAAAGTTACATACCTTCTTGATAAGAGCTCCGATCATTCCATTCCACGTTCCATTCTTAGGCACACCCCATGTGTTATCAGGTGCTGGTGATATGACATAACTATATACAACAAATAAAATGAAGAAGTGTTAAAATGACACCCCTGTGAAGCTGGCTCCCGGTTCCCGGTTCCTTATTCGGCTTCCGATTCAAAAACATTTTGAATCGGGAGCCGAATCGGGAACCGGGAGCCGGCTACTGGTTCAGCTCCCGATTCAAAATGCTTTTGAACCGGGAGCCGAATAAGGAACCGGGAACCGGGAACCGGGAGCCAGCTTCACAGGGGTTAAAATGACGCTTGAAAACTGCTAATTTGCTATGTTTTGTGTGGAGCTTGATAAGCGTGGAGAAAGTTACCTGAAGTTCATACGTTTAGATAATTCGATCAGTAAATCTATTACTATTCCTTCCCATTTTCCGGTTTTGAAATTGAAAAAGTGGTAGGGAAAATACTGTAAAATAAATATAGATTAATTCGATTTATGAATTTAGAAGATCTAAAAGAAGAAATAAATTTTATGTGGCAATAATCGATGGGAAAGAAACTATAAGTTTAACAACTTTAAACCTTGTTGTCACAAACTCACCTCAATAGACATAACATGGAAAGTTCTATTGCAAAATCCGTATGTTTTCATTGGATAAAGAACTTCCAGACGTTCCAGTTGCTTTATATTTCTAATTCTATGAACTGTGCTGAAAGTTGGATGTTGTCTGACTGATGCCGTCATGACGTCTATACTGCCTTCTTGTTGACTATCGTTTCTACCAGGTGTCTGTCGTGGGAAAAAAAAACCCAATTATTCATATAAAGTTAATCTCCGATATAGAAAATGACGTTATAATGAAATTGCTTGCATGCAAGCAGAGCTATTCGCCAAAATGCATTATTCTCCAGTAAACGGTCGGCTGAACTCGAATCAGTACAGTAATACCTCACTGAACTCCGACATTGTCAACTCAGACTTTTAACAACTCGAACAAAAAAAGAAATTATTTTCTGAATTCCAGATGAATTTTTTCCAATCTTTAACTTCAAATTTTGCGTGTGGTCACAGTTTCTCCAAGTAAGCCGAGGTTTACTGCAGTATTGTGCAGTTTGCCGTTTGTCATTCATACGTTCTGTAAGATTAGTTAAAACAAAACACCCCTGCAGCAAACTGACCTCAATATTGTCTAGAATAGTTTTTCCAATTGGCCACGCGATTTGTGAATATCTACAACTCTTATTCATTTCGGTCACTCCTGATTTTATCGTTTCGTTTAAAGCCCTTTGCACCGATGCTACAATCCACACAACCTGAACAAAAGGACGAAGACATTTTAATTTCGATCATGATTTTTGTCGAATTTATTTTCCATTCATAACCGATCAGAAATGTTTTCTATGTCCAGGACCAGGTATTTTCGAGGGCAGTTTTCAAGACTCATCGATAGGAACGAGAAAAAACCGGTTAGCTTTGAATTCAGCTTTTTATTCGATTTGAGGAAAATCATCCAATTGAAATATCTATAAGAAGAAAAAACTAGAGAAGATTTATGAAAAAAAAAGTTATATCCAGATTCTTAAGAAACTTTTATGAAGTCAGCACTTTCTACCGTAAGATGGAACATTTTTCAAGATGTTTTAAAAGATGCATCTGCAAGAAGAAGAAAACTATAGCCCCAAGACAAGAGATTTTTAATTCTATATGAAATAACCCTCGCTAATATCCAGCATTCCCACACGGTTTCAGCTAAACAGAAAACAGTTATACTTGATGTATAAATACCTGATTTATAAACGATTTCTTGTTTACTGCATAATCAATAACCAACACGTTATCTCCGTCGTGAAGAAAGTCTTCAATTATCGCGTGATTATAGTTGTCACCAACTATCAACCAATAGTTATCGGTTAAATGCCATTTATATATACCGTGCTGGTGAACCTACAATAAATAGATATATAGCAACTATGGAATTTCATGGGTTGGAAAAACGTTTGGAAGATTCAGTGAAACTCGCTGGTCGTAGATGTGACGACTTATCCAAACGATGATTTACATTTAGTAAATTGAATTAGCAATACAAATTGAGACTCAGAATAGTTGTGATAGTTGAATGTGACGACTTGATCTGATGACATCGACTGATGTAAGTTTGACTGTTTATATCCTCTGAGAGTACAGATAAGTCACTTACCCAGCCGAATATACGCTGTATATTTTGAAGACTGCAGATAAGAAGAAATCTATTTTCCGTTTCGATAAGTCTTTTGATGTCTTTATTATAAGTCGTTTTGTTCATATTAAACGACATTATTTTAATCATATTTTTATAAATCCATCGTTTCATGCTGTTGACTATATCGATAATGTTATCTGTAAGTAGAAATTTATTCGACTCTAGTGATATTTAGTAGTTTCGAAATGTAATTTCTATATTTTGTGCCTATAAACGACTGCTAGATCTTTTTTAATAACTTTAATCATCGCTCCTCAAATTCTGCAAAAATCATCAACATGGAATTTTTTAGCCCTTTGTATTTTCGTTATTTCTCCAATTATTTGAATGAAATGCAGCACAATTTATTTATGCAATGAAATTTTCTTCTGCAGTTCTTCCGAGGTTAATTGTGGAAAATACTCAAATAATAAAAAAAAATTATTTCTATCTATTTCCTGATCCCTTCCATTTTAAAACGTGTATTATTATGAATCTTTTTAATTTCTATTTTTCCCTTCACCCTCCCATATTTTTGGAAAGAAATCAGTGCTTCGAAAATTGAAAAAAGCATAAAGTCTGAGAACGGATAAGACTTATACTGTTGATTTGAAGCCGCGATCACACGGAGAAAACCTGACCCGGATGAAAATGGCCCGGAGTCTGATCCATGCTAATGAGTGAGGTTAGTCACTTCCAGAACCAATCAGCTAGTTCCACAAGGAATTACGTATTGGTGATTATTTGTTTGGCACGGGTCTGGTCCTGGTTCTGGTTCTGGTTCAAAAATCCGGTCAAATTTGGCTCATGTCAAACAAAAACTCAAACCCAGTTTACACCAGTACTTGAACGATTGGCCAAGGCCTAATCTTGGCACGGGCCAAATTTGACCCGGCCCGAATTGGGCGCTCTCCATGGGCGATCGCGGCTGACGACGGAATTTTTACCGGATGAATAATCGAAGAATAAAACCAATTGATTCCATTTCTCTTTGACAATGGCAGCTTGAACCACTTCAATTAGCTGGATTTGAGGGATAAACACAGTTTGTCTGGTAAATTTTCCTGGTTTCAATCGACCACTGATTCCATCCTGTATAGAGAGCAACAAATAATGCACTTATAATGTGACCATCATAATCAAATTCATTTTTGAATTATAGAATTTTTTTCAATACCCATTATAAGAACTTACGTAGTTAATCCAGGATATTTGTAAAACCGGAAGTTGAATTTGTTCGAATAGTGATAACGAAGCTGGTTTGGTTTTCGTGACCATTATCAAAACAGAAATTCCATTTTTATCCAAATCACAAACTGCCCGCACCCCGCAATGAAATATCAATATTAGAACTCAGTGACTTAACATAAACAGGCAAAAATCTTCTTTAAAAAGAAACGTTTTAAGACAAGTTTTAAGACATCAAAATCATCGATGTCGGAGATATTAAACCGACCTTCATTAGTTATACCAGCCTCATTATCAGTTGATGATTTCAACTCTTTCAGTACCAGTTTCATTTCACATGATGTTGGTTCTAACGCTTTGCGAATTGCTGTTTTCATTTTCCCAAAATCATTACTTTTATCTACGAGAACGCCTGAAATTCGAATCGATCAGTTACTTCCAAGTAAATCATCATTTTCACTTTTTGCTTTTCGCACTTTTTAAGAGAGTAAATTTCAAATTCGTGGATAAACGAAAGATTTCGCAACAAAAGAATTACCTATCGTCGCAGTA
Source organism: Tubulanus polymorphus (assembly GCF_964204645.1). Taxonomy (NCBI): domain Eukaryota; kingdom Metazoa; phylum Nemertea; class Palaeonemertea; order Tubulaniformes; family Tubulanidae; genus Tubulanus; species Tubulanus polymorphus. The sequence continues at coordinate 31,116,566 of NC_134026.1, read as the reverse complement.
ACATTGCACGAACATGCCTGACAAAAATCAGTTAATGAAATTGCGATCAGAGTTATAATCCACAAATTCACCATTTTGTCATTGAAATACGTTTCATATCTGGATAGTCATTGGTTTAACAACATACGCATATTTACACTAATAAAGTGAGACGCTTGATTACTGAGTGGCTGTAAAATTCACTTAAATAATTGATGTGAAGTACTGTAACTATGGTAAATGTTTATTTCAGTTGTTACTGGAAAATTGCTTGTCATTCAAGTGGTCTTTACTTCCAGCTCACTGTGGGTGGGTATCACCACGATGGACTCTAAAACGTTTTACGGTCCATGGCTTCATCGATCGTGTTTTTACATGCAAGAACTCGAACCGGTGTTCAGAACTTCACCTGGAACATTTTAATTGAAAATTAACTACAAACACCAAATATTAGAGACATTTCATCAGCTCACTTTCAAAAACTAATCGTCCACATTTCACATGTGTTCAGGGCTTCACCTGAGACATTTTTATTGAAAATGAACTAAAAACACCAGTGTATTATACATTTTACCAGGACACTTTTAGAAACTGGATTTTATAAGAAATAAATTTAACATATGGATGATAAATTCAGTGTAAAATCCATCCGATAAAAAGCACAAAAAATAGTGCTCGATTCAGCTGAATTTGCCCAAGTACTAAACCATTATACTCAACGATTGAAACTGGCTTCAAATTTCTCTCATTCACTAAAACTGAACAAACGATGAATTGACATCGTCATATTGAATTACTAGAATACTCTGAACCCTTATCTCTCTCCAGGGTTATAAAAAACAGACTCTCACAGGATGAGATTAAAAGCTGAATTCAGTTAGTTCCATCAGGCACGCACGTTCGTACCGGTAAGTAAATGAATTATGATTCCAGTTTTCTGGTTTTGTCTCTTGTGATAATTTTCACAAACGAAAATTCTTGGGCAGACGGCTAAATGGGTCCAAACTCAATAAATATTTCACACTTTTTTTCAGGGTTTACACTTTATCAGTATAGCCATGATCAGTAAGTAAACTACAGTTTTTGCTTTTAAGACATAAACAAATATATTTCTAACATTTTCTGGAATATCGAATATTCCATCTTTCTATCGAGTATTCCTGGAATATCCTTCTTGTTGAAGGAACCGCGGAAAAGAAAGACTCTCATATAAAATATTCTGTTAGCTCCAGCCGTGTGTAGGCGTAGAAGCTAGTGTCAATGAGTGTATGTATTTTTAGGAGAATTGTCTACAAAATTGGTTGTTCCACTATGTGGAATATTTGTGTCACTGTGGGCAATGGCTGCGGCCGAGGAAGAAAAACAATTGTCAGCCGATAATTTACTGTCGAGGTTGAGAAAGAGTCTCAGAGGCTCCTAAACGTAATTCAACGAGACATTATAAATCTATCGTTTAATGGATCGAAACTTAAACATTTTCACTTATCAATTCAATTTGTTTTAATTAATTCTATCTATTTCTAATTTGAATTCGAAATCTGAAAAATATAATCTCATTTCTCTATTTATGAATTTTGTGTTTGAGTATGTGATAAACTGTTTTATCGGTAAGAAACTTGTCTCGCATTATGAGTGTAAATTGAATGGCCGCTGTTTATCATGTGTCTCTCGGGTTCAGGGATTCAGATCTGAGTCATCTTTGAATGGAAAATGAACAACAGACATCAGACATTACACATCAGCGCAATTTCAAAAAATTCAGATTCAGATTTAAATTTATTGCTCCAGAAATTATACATTTTTTTCGAGCACAGGATACAAAAATTAAACAGTTTACAGTTGTACAAATACAATGTGCAGTAACAGTTTTTTCTTCTATAAAGTTCGTACATATCATTATACACACAATTGTGTGCTTTTTTTAATAAATACTGCTAGCTTCCTCATGTTTGGGTCTTGTGATGTAAAAATTGATCGTCCACACTTCACATGTGTTCAGAACTTCACCCGAGACATTTTTATTGGAAAATGAACTACAGATCAGACATTGGGACATTGGCACGCTTTCAAAAACACATCGTCCGAACTGCACATGTATTCAGGACTTCGCCTGTGACATTTTTGATAAAAATCACCCGACATTAGACACATTTCAACATAACCTTTTCATAACTGATAGTCTAAATTGAAGGATGTGACTGGTCGGACAGCAGAGTTCGCATTCAACACACTTATGTGTGATGTGTCAGATCTCAAAGCGTCCGCATCTGTTTTCACTGTTAGTTGTTCCGATGAAACGATTTGAGAAACAAAATCCGAACTATTAACAATTTCTTCAAATATAATACAAGATTTATTTCAATACATAAAAATCATTGTTTCTTCTATAAAAATATTCATAAATTAGATATTAAAATACACATGTTACAATTCATATATCACTTTATAATTGGCATCATTTTTTGTAACCAGGAAGAACATTTTAAAAACAACAACACATATAGCAACATCAATCATTTATATAGCAAGCCACCTTTCTTTAAAACAAGAATCTTACTTTCAAATTATATTTTTCATTCAAAATACTGAGACAATTTTGTATGATGTGAATAAATGCCTCGAAATCTCGACCAGGAATTTATCAGAATTCTTACAGATCAGGAAATCTAAAATTCGCACATATTTTCATTAACCTTCGCAGACAAAAAAAGATTAAATCATAATAATCATAAAAGATATTCTCAGCGTGATCTGATTATCCCTGATCTGTAAGAAACATGATTTATCTTTCTTTAGTCAATTAGTATAATTCATCACAGATTTTTATCATTCTATTTTTATAAATACAAAAACTAATAAAACTGATGTTCGATAATAAAATGATTACATTTATGTACAAAATTACAAAATGTTTTAATAAAAATCGATATTGCAATTGATGATAATTATTATGAATGAATAATTAATAAACCTATTTTCGAGAAGGCACTAATTGATATTGACCCTGTTAAATGCACCATACAATTTCAGTTATCAGATGACACATACACATTACCAGTATATGAAACAGCTTTATACATTTAAACCAATATTCAAACTATTTTCAAAAGCAAATTATTTCAGTAGAATGTCTAAACTAAAGGAGCTCTGATGAACTAAAAGAAGTTTCTCGGTCAAATTGAATAAGCAGGGGGAGGTGGCATGTCAGGGGAAGGTGTCATGTCAGACATGTTCAATTCTTCATTTTCCAATAGTCCAACAGTGTCGCTGAAATAGGGAAAAATACAACTAATTACATTGAATCAGTGGTTTAAAACTTCAGTGGTCTGAAAAAATTCAATAGACCTAACCAAAAGCTGCATTGAAAAATTAGCATCTTCACAAACTACAGAGCTATGAATTAAATACAAATAACAGCACGGAGGGATCCAGCACTGTCTAATAACAGCCAGGATCCAGCACTGTCTACACTGTCTAATAACAGCAGGGAGGCATCCAGCACCGTCTAATAACTGCAGGGATGCAGCACTGTCTAATAACAGCCAGGATCCAGCACTGTCTACACTGTCTAATAACAGCAGGGAGGCATCCAGCACCGTCTAATAACAGCAGGGATCCAGCACTGTCTAATAACAGCAGGCATCCAGCACTGTCTAATAACAGCAGGGATCCAGCACTGTCTAATAACAGCAGGGAGGCATCCAGCACTGTCAAATAACAGCCAGGATCCAGCACTGTCTAATAACAGCAGGGAGGCATCCAGCACTGTCAAATAACAGCCAGGATCCAGCACTGTCTAATAACAGCAGGGATGCAGCACTGTCTAATAACAGCCAGGATCCAGCACTGTCTAATAACAGCAGGGATCCAGCACTGTCTAATAACAGCCAGGATCCAGCACTGTCTAATAACAGCCAGGATCCAGCACTGTCTAATAACAGCAGGCATCCAGCACTGTCAAATAACAGCCAGGATCCAGCACTGTCTAATAACTGCAGGGATGCAGCACTGTCTAATAACAGCCAGGATCCAGCACTGTCTAATAACAGCAGGGATCCAGCACTGTCTAATAACAGCAGGGATCCAGCACTGTCTAATAACAGCAGGGATCCAGCACTGTCTAATAACAGCAGGGAGGGATCCAGCACTGTCTAATAACAGCAGGGAGGGATCCAGCACTGTCTAATACATACCTATTATCACAGTATGCAGGAGCAGCACCAATTTGATTTAATACAGTTTCATCTAATGTTGTATGACACAATACATTGTAAGGTGGTGGATCTTTAGGCATCTCCTGCACCTCTTCATACGTCGGCAAATGCAGCATTTTGGCTGAAAATTCAATACAAACATTCAACAAAAAGGGAACATACATAAATTAACAATGAGTCCGGGGCCCATGATAATCTGAGACAATCAGCTCCATGATAAACAGAGTCTGGGGCCCATGATAATCTGAGACAATCAGCTCCATGACAAACAGAGTCCGGGGCCCGTGATAATCTGAGACAATCAGCTCCATGACAAACAGAGTCCGGGGCCCGTGATAATCTGAGACAATCAGCTCCATGACAAACAGAGTCCGGGGCCCGTGATAATCTGAAACAATCAGCTCCATGACACACAGAGTCCGGGGCCCGTGATAATCTGAGACAATCAGCTCCATGACAAACAGAGTCCGGGGCCCGTGATAATCTGAGACAATCAGCTCCATGACAAACAGAGTCCGGGGCACGTGATAATCTGAGACAATCAGCTCCGTGACAAACAGAGTCCGGGGCACGTGATAATCTGAGACAATCAGCTCCATGACAAACAGAGTCCGGGGCCCGTGATAATCTGAGACAATCAGCTCCATGACAAACAGAGTCCGGGGCACGTGATAATCTGAGACAATCAGCTCCATGACAAACAGAGTCCGGGGCCCGTGATAATCTGAGACAATCAGCTCCATGACAAACAGAGTCTGGGGCCCGTGATAATCTGAGACAATCAGCTCCGTGGCAGACAGAGTCCGGGGCCCGTGATAATCTGAGACAATCAGCTCCATGACAAACAGAGTCCGGGGCCCGTGATAATCTGAAACAATCAGCTCCATGACAAACAGAATCCGGGGCCCGTGATAATCTGAGTCAATCGGCTTCATGACAAACAGAGTCCGGGGCACATGATAATCCGAGACAATCAGCTCTGTGGCAGACAGAGTCCGGGGCACGTGATAATCCGAGACAATCAGCTCCATGACAAGCAGTCCAGGGTATATGACAATCAGTTCATTGTTCAGTTAGTCAGTCTACTTACATGGATCGAATATAGGTTTATAAAATGATGGAGATCTAGATGACGAAGATGCAACTGATTGAGGATGTTGAACGATCTCTTCATCAATTATGAATTCACGTCTTCTTTCTCGAGCTCTTTTTATTCGACGTTGTTGATAGAAACAGCAGAAACTGAGCAACGCGACTAACACCCATATCACCCAGAACCCTACAAAATATTCATATTCCAATTCACACATCTGTCATTCAGAGGGAAAGTTGTTGAATTAAAACTTGGTTGCAGTTAACCAGTGGATAGGTGACAAAGTGATAATTAAAAGTTCATTTTTACTATGGTATTTATCTGCAGCTTATCTTAACCAACCTTTGAGCAACAACTGACCCCTGTGCCTTGGGTACAGGCTGTACAGTACCTTTGGTCAGCCTCACAAAAATGTTGACTTATCGTGGTTATTTCAATTTCAAAGTTTCAAATTAAAAAGAAATCAATACAGGAAAATGACAGGTTTAAGTGTACATAATTCCGCATTGAAAGAATATCATGATTATGTTACTATAATGTTATTCAATAAAAGGCCATGCCTTTTCTTATAGAAACCACAAGAGACAAACGCGTCTTCAACAGTTTTTGAAATTTTAATATAGGCCTACTAAGGGTTCCTCCTATAGTATTCTATCTTCTAAAACAGTTTTGAAACCAGACGCTGGTCTTTGCAGTTCCGTTACCGGTAGTCTAATTATCAGACAATGTACAGGTTTGGAACAATGTAGTCAGTAACCTGTCAGTGGTTTAGTTTCACAATATATATATTTTAACAAACCACAACGACAAGTAGGGTAACTAACTAGGAACAATGGCAAGACACTATTGAGAGTTTTAGTTGCTCAATAGTGTTTTAAGGTTTAGAGTGGATACCAATCCATGGGAAAATGAGTTTTAATTGTCACTACACCGCAGAGGAAAATCTAAAGGTTAAGAAGGTTTAGGAACCGTAACAAGGACTGGTATTCAGACTAGGGACTGCTTGACTGCGAAGGGTCTTACTTACACCACAATTCATAATAATAAGTACAGCACTTTTTAACACCACAGCAGTGTCCCTGTGAACAGATATAGTTTCCTTTTTTACAGAAATCTTCACCCTGAAAATAGAAAAGTGGTTGACTGTTTAAGTTTGCCTGAATGAGGCACGTAGACAAGACAGACATAGTCGAAAGAATACTTTTAACCAGCAGATACTTGCAGCTATATATGTGATAAACGCCAATAGAACAGCACACTGCAGGGATATGTTACTGGAAGCCATCATTTGAGTTGTACTGAACACGTCCTATCTTTTCGGTTTTAACTGCTGCTGGTATTTTGTCGTTTCCTGTGTGTGTAAGAAAATGGTGACCTATATTATTTTATTTTTGCGGTGGAGCTGTCGTGAACCCGCTGTCGTTAGTGTTCAGCAGGAGTATCGACTCAGTGACGGTTTAAACAGTCTGAAAACCTTCAATATAAAAACCTATCTTACCAATGGTACGTTTAAAATGTTTGATGATTGTAAAAAACTCGAAATCCGAAAATAGAAAGTTTTGTAAATTTCGAAAATAACTTACGGCGATGTACGCATGCGCTGAATTTGACAGATAAATTATTTCCGGTGTCCTCGGGTAACCCGTTCACGATGATTGGTGGCAGCACTATACGGTTTACTAGCGGTATTTCTGTCGTTAGGTTCTCAATTTATATCAAACTGCAAGTCGTCTTGGTTTGAGTCCGATTTACACCACAGAATCTCTAAATTTAGTTATCTTTGCTCGATTGTGATTTTCTTCGAAAACTCGTAAAGGACAAATCGTCTTTAAACCAGTGATCCTCGCTTTCCAGGGTCCGGTACCGCTCCCCGAGAACTAGACTGGTTACCGGTCTCTAGAATCGGACAGGCAACCAGTCTATATATTCCGTCGGGTAGAATGTCACCCAAAAGTTTGGGTGAATGTTGAAATTCAATTCCAATTCAAATTATTTTATTGTTTAATTCAACTTTAAATTAGTTTATTACCCAACAACAATTTAATTTTATTGCGGACCGACGTCTGCCTTTACTAGTGTCATTTTTATTCTAATAAAGTCCACTTACCGAGATTAGTGCATCGCAGCGCCTTCAGTGGAGACCTTCCAAGCTTGTACAGTGATCCTCTCTTATCCGCCGACCACACACTGGTCCAGACTGGTCGGGACTATCTTGTTCCTGGCTGATGGTCAGTGTCCGCCGGGTCAGAATCCTAGTTCCTCAGTAAGGGCCAAATTCGGTTTTCGTATCTAGTCGACTAGTTGTCGGAACTAATAACCGAATGCGCTTAATTTCCGAAGTATTTCCGGACTATAGTTCCGACTAATTCGGTTTCACTTAGTTCGAGTAGATAGTCGACTCGGCGACATAACCGAAGTTCGCCCGGCGTACGTTAGTCACCAGTCAATTTCAGTCTCCTCGTGATGGAATGAAAATGTTTCGGAATTTTTCCTATCACTCGTCGTAATAGTTATCGATATGAAAATGATTTATTTTCCTCTAGAAAAATTAAGCTTCCGCAGAAAATTCCAAAACAGGTTCATTCCACAAGTTCGAATTGTGAGTATTGTCCCACTGAAGTTCTCTTTGTTCAAGAAGGCTGAAAATCGAATCATAGTCTTAGAAGTTTTCCTCAATGTCCAAGAGAAATGGGCCTGCTGCTTTCAAGGTTCGAATCCAGCCCGAGTTGTCCTCTGTGTCCACGAAGGCTGCGACAGTGGGTCCGAATCAGGAATTAAAACACGATGTTCCCTTATTCCGTAGAGGAGCCTGGGGTATAAACCGGGTTTAGAATAATTATAACGAGACAAGTATAAGTATACAATATAGGTTTATTTGACTCACGAGCTTTCGCTACTAATGTATAGAAGCTTCATCAGTTTAATGAGTCATTAATTAATTAATTTCTTGTACAAAGAACATAAACTGAATATCAATATTTCGCTACTATAGAGGCTACATCAGGTGAATGAGTAAAGTCAATGGACAAACAACAGTATAAGCAGACTGACACTAATTAGAGTGAGCAGGGTGATTACAAATACATTGTGCAATACATGGTACAATACATATTACAATACAAAATACAATACCTGGTACAATACATGGTACAACACATTATACAATACATGGTACAATACATAATACAATACATGGTACAATACATAATACAATACATAATACAATACATATATTACAATACATAACTGAGTGAGTTGATGTATGCGGGATGCGCAAAAAGACAAATAAAATGGCGCGAGATTGCCTCCAAATAAAACCCCGCGAGATTACTTCAAAATAAAATGGCGCGAGATTACTTCAAAATAAAACTGCGCGAGATTACCTCCAAATAAAATGGCGCGAGATGACTTCAAAATAAAATGGCGCGAGATGACTTCAAAATAAAATGGCGCGTGAAAAATTTAATTCTATCATTTTAATGTGTAATATTATATACGAATATTTGTCTATTGTTTTATATTTGTATCACTGTTATCTGTATGTGTTTTGGGGGGTTGATAGTCCAACCCCCTAGCTCTACATGGGAACGTTTAGGTGTTTCTATTTTGTAAAAAAAAGTTGTCAAGTCCAAATCGTCAATTCCTCATCCTACCAAAGTCACGCTTAACCCACAAAACCGTGGAAGCTACGTTTTAAGGGGAGGGGTGAGGGTTGGGTGGGGACGTTGGATAATTGTGAAATATATTCAAAATACCTAAGAATTAACGGTTGAAATTATGTTTTAATTGGGGGGTCAAATAACTAGCTAAAACTAACATACGTTCTATTAATTCTATTAATCTACAAGAACTATTAGACATGTCATACAAGTCGCACCTGAATTTTTTCAAGCCACTCTGTCATCATCATTCAACTTCCGGTTCGATCTTCCGTGGCCCGGGGGTCTTTTTCTTCTCACTGAAATCATGGACGTATCAACTCTAGTTGACAAGTCCACGCTGAAATATGTCCTACCTTATTCAATTCGGACCGCCCTTGTTTTTCATCAGTAGGCGAGTCTGTTGAATCTTCCATGAAGCTGTAACACTGGGGTACCTGTTAATTAAACCTAACCTAACCCTAACCTAAAGTGCAACTATTTTTTCCTAAATCTAAACCTATAAAACATAATTTCGACCGCTAATGTTAAATAAATGTTCCACCTACCTTACAGCAACCTTGTAACGCGGAACATGGAGCAGCAATTTGAAAATTTAATCCTTTTATCCAAGAGTCAATTTTAAAGTCATTTTTAAATTCCGTGTCCTGTTGCCAAAAACCAGTTGTATTAATAACAAATAGTTTATCAGCTCAGCCGCGTTTGTTACAATTTAATGTAAATTCTCTTTTTCTAAAACGTGTCCTATCTGAGCAATATCCAGCGACAGAGACTTCTTCGCCGTGTAGAATTTCCAAGTGTAATGACAACTTGTAGGAGCGCCCACCAGTTTTTAACTGACCCCCTTAAAATTCGTAGCCGGTGATTGGTTGCATCACAAATAACAAAAGCTTCGGGGAATGATTTCAAAAGGTATTGCAGGTAGGTCACTGGCCATTCTTGAATTGCGGTCAATGGCATCTTTTCTTTTGAAGTTTGAAAATGCTTCGAAGTTTGAAAACGCTGTGTTTATGTGGCGCTGATCGGCGATTATCCGGCCGGTTGCGTTGGTCTAGGCGTCGACATGAAGCTAGCCTTAGACGTCACTTCGTGGCAGGAAGTTTAGAAAGTGTATGGAAAAAGGTGTATTTAGTGTCAGAATATTAATAGATAGTATTTTCACCCTCACGCAAGCCTCATGGCTAGCGGGGCGGATGATCGGTTAAAAATATGCACGCCAAATTTAGACAAACTGCTCTCGTGGGCCACTGGTGGTAATAGTGTCCAATAAGCGAACTGCCCGAATTATGGATCGGAAAGTTCGTTTTTATAAAGTCAGAAAAATTAGATGATTATCGGTGAGGGAGCCAATGTGACGACTGCAACAGAAATCGAAGGTACAAGTGGAAGCCGAACTTTTTTGGACCCTACTATGGTGAAGATCATCTTCACCCGTCAAGGGATCCGAACCCACTACGCTAAAGCTGTTCCCCGAGCTGGTGGAAGCTCGGGAGTGATACCGGACCCCTGGAAAGCGAGGATGGATGAAGATCGGTAGAAATAAACAATCTCTTAAAAAAGTAGAATCCGATGTTTCACGTCTGGTAATAACATGAATTCGATGCCAGGCCCATGCCGATACGATCCTAATACATCCACTTTTCGAAGAAAACTCATGGTAGAAACAACGATGAAATAAACAAAACAGGGCCAAGCCCAAGGGCTTCATTTGAATCAACCTTTTGATTGTTGCTAAAAACTTTATGAAACGATTGAAATGTTTTAACGTGAATCATATTTATTTCCATACAACAATTATAGAAAATGCCAGATTATTAAGAATTATAATGTAAGTTCCTCAACCACGATGACTGTATTTCAAAAAAGTCCAACCATAATGGACATATAAACTATAAACTAGGACAATTTACTAATGTTCATATATCCTCATTTATAAAAAAACTCTACTCTATTTTACGATAGGACCTTAATTAAATCGCTATCGCATGAACCACTTGATTCTATACAATGGTGAAAAATTTGCTATAAACTAAACTATTAACAATTGAAGAGTTATGATGATGAACATGTCGTTTTATACTGATGACAACTATTATACGCTGCTAAGTGACAGGTATTATACTCAAAGAATTTATCATTTAAGTGTTTATTTTTCATTTATTAATGTACTATGTATTTTGTATTGTGTATTATTTATACTCCTCTGTTTACATCATCAAGCACTTTTTTTTCTACCGGGCCCATTTTTCGAAAAGCGCTATCAATTCACTGTTGTATGTAAATAATCGTTTACAATGAAACACACCGATTTGAAGCTAAGTGATCATCTATGAAAGCCACTCAACCTCGTGATTTGGATGTACACATTTACGATGGAAGTGAAAACAGCTATCAACTAATTAAACGTTGAAAGTTATTCTTAGCTTTCACTTAAGACCAACTTCTTCCTGGCTATACCTCTCTTATGTGAATACAAAAATCTCCTTTAAGATGAAGTTATGGTTTTCAAGTAAACAGGTCCGATCATCGACAAGTTAGAACTCTAGGTGAAAATCGAAATAGTCAACTCATTGGTCAACTTTTTTATTGCATCTAAAAGTCTAAAATTTTATGTCGACATATTTTCGCACATACAACTCTTTAAAATCCTGACTAATTAAGGTTCAGGCTAAGCACATTATTTCACACTAAGGAAATATAAAATGAACCACTATTTCTAAGATTGGTTGATAGAGGACTAAAAAACCAATTCATCCAGGTTTATATGTCATTGGTATCACAAATCATTCAAAGTTATGCTCAACTAAGTATAAAAAAAAATCATCTTAAGTTCCCAATATCATATTCATATCATATCTTTGTTAAGGCGCAACTCAACCGACATGAGTCGAAACTTGGCAGTGGACGCGATCATTTAAACAGCGTCACTGACCTAACTTAAACTAATCTATCTGGGAGCAAAGATCAAAATCATGCAGCTAGATTTTATGAGACTAAGAAGGAACTTAAATCAGATTACAAAACAGATGGACTGTATACAAATTCATTAGTCCTCTCGAAAATAGTTCACCCAATCAATATGGAAGGGATTTTATTGAAATATTCAAAGGTAGATAGTTCCTTCTAAGACCACAGAACCCTAATTATCCTAACTTCATTCATTAAATAATTCATACTCTGTTCTATACCACTACCTAAGTAGACTGTAATCTGGTAAATTTCGTGAACTACATTTCTGACTAGACCAGTGTGAAGTGTAAAAATAAATCATTACTTTACTACACTTTGAAGTCCACTATTGTCTCTGTTGCTCCTTAGTGTTTATAAGATGCACTAGCTGCTCCTGAGTCGGTGTTTATAAGATTCACTAGCTGCTCATCAAAGTGTTTATAAGATGCACTTGCTGCTCCTGAGTCAGTGTTTATATAATAGGCACGAGTTGCTCCTCGAGTGTTTATAATAGGCACTAGCTGCTCCTCGAGTGTTTATAAGATTCACTAGCTGCTCCTGAGTCGGTGTTTATACGACGATTCACTAGTTCCTCATCAAGTGGAAATATCTCTGAACATTTCAAATTGTCAAAGTTACCGCATGATAAAACACTGACGTGACGTCACCATTATACACCTAGCATATGGAATAAACTTGATCGTAAGATACCTTCTTTATCAAATCCCATATGATGAAGCAGCATGCCTGTAATATTATGAGCTTCTAAATCTAAACTTAATTTCAGCGCAGTTTGTACATCATTGATACCCTGAAAATATATACAACCACTACACAGTCGGACCTCAAAGAAAGTTAACCTTTAAATTTGGCAAATTTGATAATTTCTAGCTATAAATCAGTGTAGGGTTAATTCCAGTCAAGATCTAGATACAAGATGCTTCTGCGATTGGTCTTAGGGACACTCATAGCATGTTCTTATCTAAAACTGATCTTAAGATGAAAATGAGCTCAGCCAGATCAGATTTATGGATTTCAGTAGATATAAACTGGACTGGCTTGCTCTCTCACTGGAGTCACTGATACTCGATACATCGATATATACTGTACCATAGCCTCGTTCTGATGTCGACAGGCGTAGCAGATCGGAGTATCCTGACCTTCACCTTGATTACAATCAACCCCTAATTCTATTAAACACTCGACAACCTAAAACAGAGATAAACAAGAAACGAAATTCTTTATATGGACTTGACCGTTTAATCTAGTATCAAAATTAAAGAAAAATTTTTTTTTCAAATCATGAGTGGTAAGCATGAAGTTTTTGGCAGTAATTTCAGAAGATCCGTGCTCCGAGTGATTAAAAAAAGCCTAATATTTCTCCCCTCAATTGAATCAAGGAGTTTTTATGAAAATCTGTCTATTGACGGCTGGGCCATATGCAGCCCTGTCTATGGGTATGCAGCCCTGTCTAAATTTTTTTTCATCTATTTAAGGCACTCTAAGGTGTATTCTGAGGGCTTTCTGACATTGTCCATGTACGGCAGAATCTAAATTATTTTTCATAATCTGAAAATTTGATTTGATGATCATCACCTCATAGCAATGTAATCAATAATGCTTCCAACCCACAGAAAACTTATCTATGAAATCAAAAAACCTAAGATCGACTCATTTAGAAAATTCGTGATTTAAAATGTAACGTTTATTTTTTCAAATCATTTGCATTTGAGGAATCCCATGATGAAACATTGCATAGAATCATTCTATGCAATGGGTCCACCATGCCATCATGATCTTTGACCCATGTGCGTACTACTGATGAGGCCTATACAAATTGGAATAACATTTAACATTTAAAATTGTTGACAAAACAACAGGATACCAACCACATAAATTGTAAGACATATAAACAACACATAACGCATGGAAAATATGAAGCGGCACTCGAACTTTTGGGGTTAGGAGCGTTCGCACCCCCCCCCCCTGAATACGGCCCTACAGGTACGGGATCTCTGTGATAACAGCATGAAATGATGATTAATCATGAATACATTCCACTTACATCGTGTGAACTATAATGTAGGGGATCGTCCTTTATGCCGGGGAACAAAATCCTCATAAGATGAAACTAAGTGGTTGTACTTTATATGCTAGTTTATCGTCTTGGTGTCCACGAACAGAAGACAGATCCTGTTGCGGCTAAGCATCACATGACTTCAGATGAACCCTTCACCCTTGTACTGGGATTAACCTTTTTGTACATTACAGAATTATCGATCGTACACTGTGTATGAAGTTTGTTAGACAATTTATTCACTTCAACAAAACTTCAACAAAATTTTTTCTCCGCTCTGCTGAGCTTAAAACTTGACCCGGCCGCCCATCTACCTTGGACATTACTGTTTTTTAGAATCGTGATCTATTTTACCATAACAGACCCGGCCGCTATAGAAATGAACTGAAGAAACAAAGTATCATTTTTGTTTAGCCTTGAACTTGGAATTATTTAATGCCACCACTTCGGGGTATCTATGGATTTATGAGAAATGAAGCTAGAGGTTTTCATCAATAAATGTTAACGTTTTTATTCTTTGATTTCAATAAATCATTCTAAAATTTAAGAAAAAAAAACAGGCGGCAGCTAAATTAGGAGGGGAGCTGTTGAGAATCAAAGAAATTTATTTTTATGGCCTTATTAAAGTTCCACGATATTGTTCAGCTGGCTACTGGCGTGTATTCAACCCGGCAATTGAACCTTTTCATTCAACTTCTATAAGCTCTCAATGTAAATCCATTCAACAATAGAGACACAATTGCCGTTTTTCAGAGTTGTTGATATCATTCTGACACGCGCTATTGAATACGTCACTGGCTGACCACTGGTGTACACAAGCATAGACCATTCACCTCTGCACACTCACACTGTGAACATGCTACCGTGGATTCTCCTCCTGGCGATTTTCGCTGCGCTCCCGCTCCTGCTCCTGTTCCTGCTTCCTGAGGAACGACGTCTTTATGTTTTATGTGTTACTGTTCGTCTCCGTGCTGTCCTGTACTGTTATGTGTTCATTAATCCGTTCTATTTTTCAGCAATTAACCCGTTTTATTTTTCAGGGCCGATTTCTCTGTCGAATTTCAACGTTTGCTGGAACAAAACTAATGTCCGAAAGCGTCGGCTCTCCTTCGCCGGTCACGTGTCGAGGATGTCAGACAAAGAGTCGGTCAGGAAATGGCTGCCCTCTACACACCCTCATACGGAACACGAAAACCAGGATGACGAGGCCTCACTGCCCCCACCTATCTACAAAGTGTGCTGAGTGATGTCAATGACGGGCATATCTGTGGGATTGCGCGGGATACAAATGGAGCGGTTATACTGGATTGTCACGCTACTAGCATCCATTGTGTCCTTGTGACCGCCCGGATGAGGGATGATTCTACTGTCACGCTCTTTGTTTCTGGTATTCTGAGTCGGCTGAGGGATGATTCTACTGTCACGCTCTTTGATTTCTAGTTTGAGTGCTAGTTTTCATTGTGTCCTTGTGATAACCTCGGTCAGTGGATGAAGTCTCTCGTCGGCTTGTGAGTGCTAGTTTCATTGTGTCCTTGTGACAACCTCGGTCAGTGGATGAAGTCTCTTGTCACGCTTTTGGGTGCTAGTTGAGATCCTGAATCTCAACCCGGTCAAGCTGGTTGTACTGCGCTATTTGTGTTTCGTGCAATTTTACAGGTTTGTCAGTTACTGACGTCGCCCAGTACACCCTGCAGTTAGATGGGGAATGTGAGGCGTTGTCATTCTGGTTTTCGCGTTCTGTGTGAGGGCGTGTAGAGGGCAGTATATTCCTGGCTGGCTCATTGTCTGGTGTTCTCGGCATGTGACCGGCGACGGAGAGCTGTAAAGCTTTCGGACATTAGTTTTGTTCCGTACCAGGTTTTCATCGCTCTTCTCTTTTTTTTTATTTCAGGACTCCCAAGATGAAGAAGATGCTGAAGGCGACTACAAAGAAGACGATGCCGAAAAAAGAACACTGAACTCGGCAATCTTGAAAGTTAAGTTGATACCCATGTAAATTAGGATTAATGATGAAGAAATGTGTGACTACAAAATGTTTTTCTTTTTCTCAATTTCAGCTTCGACGAAACCCAAGAAGACAAAGAAGTACTTCGATTTTGAAAAAAGATTAAGTAAAATCGACCGACGATCACACAACTATATCTGTACTTCGATTCCCAAAAAAATGATGTAAAATAGACCGACGATCACACAACTATATCTGTACTCCGATTTCGAAAAAAACGTTTAGACAAAATCATCTTCAACCTTGTAACCTTTCGGACTACGTGAAAAAAGACCAAATATTGTAAAATTATCGAAAAGAAATTATTTAAAATCGACCGACGATCACACAACTATATCTGTACTTCGATTCCGAAAAAAATGATGTAAAATCGAACGACGATCACACAACTATATCTGTACTTCGATTCCGAAAAAAATGATGTAAAATCGACCGACGATCAACCAACTATATCTGTACTTCAATTCCCGCCTGTTTCGCTCCTGGCAGGTGTGTCACGATCGTAAGGGACACCAACTCAAAAAGTCGAACGAGAGCTCATCAACTAAGATCTGCCGATTAGAGAACAGTGCACAGAAGGGGCCAATTTGGATGAAACTCAACCAACCAACTTAGGAGATCCTCCGATAATGAACCCAGCCATCATAAAAGGTAATTTGATATTTGATACGAACTTAGAACATTTTAACCGATACTGAACCCAGCAAACTTGAAATGTAAGTTGATTTTTGGCGAACCGTAGGTTTACCTATGCAAATGGTCTGGAGAAGCAGTTTTCATTGAAAATGAATAGAGTACCGGTGTGTCAACAAGGCATAAACATTGGCTGTTGATTTTTGGTGTCATGGTTTGGCTTATAATGAGTTCTCGAGCCAACAAAAATTTCATAGTGATCAAGTTATTTTTAGGGGACTTATTCTTGAAAAACACGTAAAAACCCTGCTTTTTAGCACTAAGTAATGGTACGTTTTCATATATGAGAATTTGCATACTTGGAATTGAAATATATAAAAGTTCAATCCTTCCTGGAAGTGTTGCCGTTTTTTGCGACTCATCTCGATGTACTTTTCGACCTATGGGTCCTCACATTATGAACCACCAAAATTTTCTCGCTTCTATTTATCTTCTTTTAATCATTGCAGCTAAATTTCAACTATGAGAAAAAACCAGTTTGAGATCAACTACTCATCTAAAATCGACCAACTGGAACAGCGCACAGATGAGGCCAACAAGAATCCAACTTATCAACAAACAAACTTAAGATGATCCACGCCGATTAAGAACATAGCAATCATTAAAGGTAACTTGATATACATGAAATTATTTCGATAAATTCTGAATAAAATATTTTGTCATTACGGGATATCTTTTAATCATTGCAGCCAAATTTCAACTATGAGAAAAACCCAGTTTGAGATCAACTACTCGTCCAAAATCGACCAACTGGAACAGTGCACAGATGAGGCCAACTAACTAACCAACTAATAGGATAATCGCCGATAGCCAAGCAATCATAAAAGGTAACTTGATATACATGGAATTATTTCGATAAATTCTAAATGAAATATTTTTTCATTACAGGATATCTTCTTTTAATCATTGCAGCTAAATTTCAACTATAAGAAAAAACCCAGCTTGAGATCAACTACTCGTCCAAAATCGACCAACTGGAACAGTGCACAGATGAGGCCAACTAGAATACAACTCATTAACTAACCAATTAATAAGATAATCGCCGATAATGAAACCAGCAATCATAAAAGGTAACTTGATATATGTGGAATTATGTCGATAAATTCTAAATGAAATATTTTGTCATTACAGGATATATTTGTTTGCTCATTTCAGCTAAATCCTATCTATATGAAACTACCCAGCTTTAAATCAATGACTCATCAAAAATCTACAGATAAGCTCCGCCCACTGAACATCCAAGCTTGAATCAAATGCATCAACCAATTGCATCAACCAATCCAAAATCTACAAACTGGAACGGTGCACAGAAAAGGCCAGAACTGAACCCAGCAATCTTTTAAGGTAAGTTGATATACATGAAATTACCTGTATATAGAAATTTCAGTCCTCAAATGAATATCATTTCATAAGTGGCTATCATCGCAATCTATTTACCTGTCCACATGGCTGAACTTTTATCTTCACTAGTATTAAACAGTGATGAACTAGTCCTACTACTGCAATTAATTATTGGGGTTTAAATCAGCAATTGACGTCAATGAATTTTACTTTGTGAAAAACAGGTTGGCTTGTAATTTGAAATGACACGTAAATTATGATAAATCTGTCTGAAATGTTTTGCTTTCTTCACTTTGTTTCAGCCAAACTACATCTCGGAAAAATTGGCCTGAAGAAGACACTCACAAGTAGATGAATACTGATCGACCCATTTGCTGATGAAAACTGCAGAAGCCCAGATGAAAAATTGAGGATCCAGCAACGGATTAATCACTCAATGATGGATTCTTCTACAATCGGTGGTTGATTTCTATAAAACATTAGATATCAGGAGCAGCAGAGACAATAGTGAATCTTATAAACACTGATTCAAGTGACAAAGCTAATGGATTATCTCATAAACACTGATTCAGGATAAACACTGTTTTAAAAGCAGCAAAGACAATAGTGTATCTTATTAGGAGCAGCATAGATAATAGTGCATGTTATAAACACTGAGATCCAGGAGCGGCGAAGACAATAGCGGATTTCTGTAGTAAAGTATTGATTTTTTTGCTTATCACCTTTTTCAAACCAGTCTGATGGATAATATGGTGTTTTCGAGGAAACTATTTGATAATGTTTATGCAATGTGAGAGTCTAATAAAAGCTAAGCTCCATTAATGCACGATTTTGGTCTTCGATCCTTGGTCGATAGATAAGACAAGTTAGGTTTGTCACTAGGGGTAAATGGTCATGTTGAGTGCCTAGTTTTGACTCGTAGGTTTGTTGAGTTAACTCCTAAACTGAGATACACTTTCAACATGAATTGTGAGTTTAATCTTCCAACTTACCATAGTTAAACATAAGTCCGTGTAGATATCACATAGTTAGGAAACATAGAACATAACGTTAGACCAGTGTTGATGTACAAATATTAACTATTTGCTGAATTGTAGATGTACAAATTTGATGGCATTGATATTTTCGAAGGTAACCAATTTGAAAAATTTTAAAACAAATCGTAGATTTCGATTTAAGCCTCCATCAATCTGTTTGATGATCATATCTACGTATTTGAAAACTAAAGCTTTATCTGAAAGGAGACCATTATTTACATTTGAGAGGTAAAGCTAGGAATAACAAGGCATAAAGTTATAGCTAGGACTAATTTTTAACGTTTTAACATTGTTTATAGCTGTTTGAACTTCTTTAATTGTAATGGGTAAATCCATATCACGAGATGGCTCTCGTGAATAATCACTTAGCTTCAAATCGGGTGTATAATGATTATTAAGGAGTGGCAGTGAATCAGTAGCGCTTTCTTAAAATGGGCCCAGAACTTTACAGTGAAAAAATGCCTGCAGTTGTAAATAGAGGAGTATAAATAATACATAACTACAAACTACAAGTACATAAATTAATTCTAAAAAATAAAAAAAAACCAATAAATGATAAGTAGAATAAACAACAATACAAACAAACAACAAATTAATATTCTATTTACATGAAAAGGCATTTTTTCAAATATTTATCAACAAGGTTCTTCATTTATCGAACAACCTTCCCTAAGTATAGCGAAAACCCGAGATCTTTTCTGTTGTTATTCAAAGCATTCTATCAACTCAGTTATTGTAATGAACAAAACAAATAACCATAAACCTTAACTAAATAGAAAACATTTTAAAAAAATAACCGATATGATAGAATGCTTTGAATAACTGTGATGAAAGATCGACCCGTCCTTTCAACTAGCCGCGCTCAATCACTGCTGCGACTGTTTATTGTTATACTGGGGTAGACTTACTATCTAAAATCTGGTACATACATTTTACTTTTTAGAAAGTTATTGATGTTATTGATTAGTTACCGATTGTATAATTATGTTGAAGCTGCCAGGAAAAACGTCAAAATACTTAGTATGTAATGTCGAGGTGTTTGGAAATCTTTAAGACAAGGCAAAATTAGCAAAATTCTAGTTTTCTAGTGAAAGTAATGATTAATTGATACTAAGAGTTCCAGAGGGAATCTGAGTTTCTCATCTCTGCTTAAATCAGACCCTGCTTTGTTTCAAATGTAAAATTTGTGAAAAAAGTAGTTGATAATGTTTGAAGAAATCTCTTAAAGACGAGGAAAATTTGGCAATGATTTTAGTTTTCTAATAATAATTAAGATTAATTAGTTAACCATACGCTTTCCAGAGTGAGTGAATTTGTAGGTTTTAATGTTTTTATTTTGAACTGTTTTAAGCCACCAGGGTAAAATTGTTGTGCAAGAATAAATGACAGACATGTTCGTCATTCATGTTAAAACTGTTCAATTGTTTAGTTACGTTTATTGTAATTTTTTTACTGTGGTGCTCATCAATGGTTCATAAAATACTATTTTCATTAAGGGCCTTATGGAAAATAGAGTAGCAAAATAGAGGAGCAGTCTGTTGATAAATGAGGATATATGAACAGTGTTAATTAGCAGATTGTGCCAGCAATATATGGACTCTTAAAGACAAGGCAAAGGTGGCAAAACTCTTAGTTATCTTAAATTATATTAATTATCGTAATTAAAATAATGTTGATGAAAATTAAATCAAAGACTGTTTAGTTAATCATAAGCTTTCCAGTTTGAATTTGTGTTTTTATCTCTGGTTTTTATATTTTATGTTGGAGACTTTTTTGAAATACAGGTCATGTTTTTGTAAATGACTGAGGCACTTCCCCAAGTATATGAATACCTGTCATTTAGGTATGATTGTTGTTGTGGGGATCAAATGACACGTTCATGTCAATTGTTCATAAAACACTGATTTATTAAGGTCCTATCGAATAAAGTTGAGCTTTTTCTTGACAACTGAGATGTCCTCAATCTCGATGTCATTTGAAAAGTTGACGATGATAGATTCATATTTCATGAAATATAACAAAGTGTCGGTTGTATTGACCTCATGAATTGTTAAATTCATAATCTTAGACTTCCAGACTAGTCCTTTTTTTGGTGTTTTATGGATCAAAAATTACAATTCTTTGTGTACTTTTGTTATTTTCTTATTGATGCAAATTGTATAAATCAGCTGTAGTGGAAATGTATCATATATAAACACTTATAAATACCTTACATTTAACTTTTGTGGTTTTTAAGTTAGTACAATTTCATACATGGTAATACAAATAAAATTACTATTAAAATTTGAGAAAATGAGCTAAAAGTAAATAATTTGACATGTGAAAATAAAATGATGTTAAGAATGTAAATCAGATTGATTACTTAATCCTACGCTTTCCAGAGTATTTGGCCAGGTTTATCTCTGGTTTTAGTGCGGGGGCCATGGACAATTGAGTCCATGGTTGGGCCATAGACTTTTTTGTTTTAGAGTCTATGTTTGGACCAAGGGGCGTATAAACACTCATTTATAGTTTATACGCCTATGGTGGTTGGACTAATTGTTTTTGAAAGTCCACGTGTTTGAGGAGCTTACGTTATAATTCCTCGAGCACAAACCTGGCATTTTGTATAATTGTTGTATGAGAATAAATATGATTTTGAAATTTGTCATTCGTTGAGTTAAGCAACAAGTGTTACTAAAACGAAGCACTACTAAATAAAAAGACTATATGCACCGGAGAAAACCGACCAATTTACGTTTCACATGCATTTGTTTGTATAATTGCCTACACTAATTAGCAGAGATGGTTGAATACACAGATAGGAACCCTAGTGATGATTTCTAATGAGTGCAATAGCTCATCGGACTTCGTTTTAGTCATGCATAGTTCTTACACCTCTAAGTGCATAGGTTTTCGTTTTAGTAGTGCATAGTTTTTAATAACACCCCCGTTTCACTGGCCTACTATTAAATTCACTGCTTTTCACGGCCGGTCCGTGAATCATTTACAAACCCTGGCAGTTGAATCAGATACACTTTCCTGGAAAACTTTCAACTAGGCCACAACACGAGAGGCACACTTTTCATATACAGTACACGCACAGATCACATTGCAGCGAGTCTTGTGGCGCGCACGTGTCTGTGAAGCACGGCGGAATATACGTGAAGGCGCATATTCTTCTGAACAAAAAGTAGTTCCAATGACAAATAGATTGATTAATGTGGCTGCCTGAGGCCTTCTTTGATGGTAAATAATGATATGATATAAAATAAGTGATGCATTCTGATGAATTCAATAGGGGAGAGGAGATGGAGAGGGGAGTCTGTAATTCAACGGGAAAAGTTTCAAAAGTTTGAAGAACACATGAAGATGCCAAAAGCAAGATGAGCTTAGATTATCTCACAGCAAACAAACAATCAGCATCCAGCTGAACAGTTGTCAGGATTTGATAAAATCAATAATGAATGTGACATGTACATGTAATACAGATATATAACAGGCATATGTACCTTTAGTAAACCGAGTTCGCACACCAATAGTAGAAGTCTTGGATTGAATCCTGCCACCCATCCTATTATATAAATACCATAACTATCATACTCCAATAAATCTGAAAAAAACAACAAAATATCAACAAATTTTACAAAATCACTGCTGGATTTCATATATACAGGTAATAAATCCACATAGAGGCAGCAGGACCTGGTTCAAGTTCTAGGACCTGGTTCAAGTTCTAGGACCTGGTTCAAGTTCTAGGACCTGGTTCAAGTTCTAGGACCTGGTTCAAGTTCTAGGACCTGGTTCAAGTTCTAGGACCTGGTTCAAGTTCTAGGACCTGGTTCAAGTTCTAGGACCTGGTTTAAGTTCTAGGACCTGGTTCAAGTTCTAGGACCTGGTTTAACACAGTTCTAGGTACCATTAGGATACAGAAACCATACCAAAGTTTTGCTCAAGAGTCAATTAATGAACTGGATGTGGCACTCAGTCTGAAAGTTGAGATGAAGAACAGATATATATTTACCGGCATAATCCTGTTTTTGTTCCAATATATTGAAAAGTCCTCGTTCAACTTTGCGATCGATAAAAGCCTGACAAATATCGCTACCTTCTTCAGCCAATAGATGAATAGCAACACACGTCTGAAATAA
The DNA here is from genome assembly GCF_964204645.1 of Tubulanus polymorphus. NCBI lineage: Eukaryota > Metazoa > Nemertea > Palaeonemertea > Tubulaniformes > Tubulanidae > Tubulanus > Tubulanus polymorphus. The sequence goes on along the minus strand of NC_134026.1, from coordinate 31,093,389 downwards.
ACAATGCTGTCATCACCAGGGGGCACTGTATATTCAACAATAAGATCAGGAGCAGATTTTAAGGATGATTTTGTGAGTTACAGTTACAGCCCTTTTTACTCTAGTGCCCAAAGCAAAAAGAAAGCTAGATTATAAATTTTACAGAAGTTCAAGAGGAACTGGTAGTAGTCATTTTCTATAAAGCTAATGTCACTGCGAAGAATAACATAAGTTGTCCCCCTTCTTTCCCCTCCATCTCCCCCAACTTTTCCTCTCTCCCCTCCCTCTCCTCTCTCTTAACACCCTCTCTCCTCTCCCTCTCCTCTCCCTCCCCCTCTTCCTCTCTCTCCTCTCCCTCTCTCTCCTCTCCTCTCTCCCCTCCCTCTCCCCTCTCTTAACACCCTCTCCCTCTCTCTCCTCTCCCTCTCTCTCTCCCTCTCTCTCTCTCCCTCTCTCTCTCTCTCCTCTCCCTCTCTCTCTCTCCTCTCCCTCTCTCTCTCTCCCTCTCTCCTCTCCCTCTCTCCTCTCCCTCCCTCTTCCTCTCTCTCCTCTCCCTCTCTCCTCTTCCTCTCTCCCCTCCCTCTCCCCTCTCTTAACACCCTCTCCCTCTCTCTCCTCTCCCTCTCTCTCCTCTCCCTCCTCTCTCCCTCTCTCTCTCTCCCTCTCTCCTCTCCCTCTCTCTCTCTCTCCCTCTCTCTCTCTCTCTCTCTCTCTCTCTCTCTCTCTCTCTCTCTCTCTCTCTCTCTCTCTCTCTCTCTCTCTCTCTCTCTCTCTCTCTCTCTCCTCGTCCTCTCTCTCTCTCTCTTCTCTCTCTCCTCTCCCTCTCCTCCCCCTCTCCCTCTCTCTCCTCTCCCTCCATCACTCTTACCTCTTTCAGTAGAAATAAATCATCAAAAAATACATCAAGAACGGACTGTAACACAGATGCTAGACTCAGTAATAACTGTTCATCATGAAACTGCCATTCTTCAGAGAATATTTGTAAAACAACCATAGCACGTTTCTGAATACCTGAAATAACAACAATCATCGTGTTGCTATTGAGTCAAATTCAAAATTTTTCGAAATCAACTGTTTTTTCATCTCTATTTAAAGCATAAGTTAAATATAACTGACCTGCACTGAATTGATGAATTTCCATAGTTTGTATCATTTGTTCAATTGCCTCAGCGTCAATCATAAGTTTAGTACCGCCCTCTAAAATACGAAATCATAGCTGTCAATCGACAATTTAGTCCCACCCTCTAAAATAAAAAATCGAGGTGACAAAGATACAGATAATCCTGATACAGGGATACAGATAATCCTGATACAGGGATACAGATAATCCTGATACAGGGATACAGATAATCCTGATACAGATAATCCTGATACAGGGATACAGATAATCCTGATACAGGGATACAGATGATCCTGATACAGGGATACAGATAATCCTGATACATGGATATACAGATAATCCTGATACAGGGATACAGATAATCCTGATACAGGGATACAGATAATCCTGGTGCCAGATTCACATGTCAAATAAGCACCAATTGAAATTCTTATGTATTCAATAGTTAAAATAAATTCAGATGAAAGAGAAGTGATCTCTTCAAGGCTATCACTGGGTTTTATTTTTTCAAAATTCTTTCCATTTTGTTCACTGAGAAACTGCAGTGTTGAGGCTGTAGCTTTAGGGAGATTTTTTTATGAATGTCCAGTTGACAAAGGGGTCTATATAAACCTCCAGTTACCACACCTCACTGGTCACCAGTTAGCACACCTCACTGGTCACCACTCAGCTCACTGGTCACCACTGTCCATTGCACCAACTTACTAATACACTCAATCACTACTGCTCAGTAGTCTAGTGGTTAGGACAGAGGTCTGGCAACTGAGAGACCCAGGTTCAAATCTCGGTGTAGGCTGCAGCTAGGGTTAGGGTTACGGTCCTAGGGTTAGGGTTAAGGACTTAGGGATATGAGCTTGGGGAATATTTATATATTTTTGTCAAACTGATTTGAAAACACAAATGGATAAACTTCCCTTTTTCTTAAACTTACCATCATTGCAACAATCATATAACAACTGTAGCGCTTTTCCAAGATCTGCTTCATCGAAACAGTTTCTGAGAAGGTGTATCATACCAGCCATCTTGAGCTTTCTGATAAAAGGAGCTGAATTAATCGTGTTGTTTGAGGAACAACGGCTAGGTACTAATATTTAGACTACTCATTGGCCCGCCCGACCCGGCCGCCTGCGAGCAATGATTTTGATATTTGTTTATAGTCCTGTTTTATTGTATTTGTTGATGAGAGACTCAATAACGTATCGCATCTTGTATCTTGTATCTTTAAAGCACAGCCGCTCGCGCGCGGCGCCGTGTCGATTCACTAAAGGGTACCTCCGAGAATATTCAGTATTGCCGAGTAAGAAAAAATAAACGATAGAGAAAGAGAAAATGGAAGATGATGGACGAAGTAACGCAACGGGAGATGAATTTATCTGTAAATGTTTCTATTCAAACAATATATTCGTGCATTATCTGAAGAGACATGTTCAATATTTGAATGATGAAGAATTCTCTAATCAGGTTCGGTATTTTTAAACTGACATCTTTTCTACAGGTCTTTTGTCACATCTAATGGATAATTAAAACCAATCAAAATTACTTTATTATTGGACCCTATTCAGGAACCTGTTTGTGGTTTAGTTTCACGATCGGATATTTTCATAAATAGTTGGTATAAGCCCATCCGAAAATAAAAAGCTTACCACCAACGATTAGGTCGGTAACTAATTGGACCCATGATCAGTTGACAAGTCTCTCTCTAATCACTTCAACGTTTCCAACGGGTGTCTATCTGTGATTCATGTGTTTGTTGTTGATTCAGATGTCTAAAGAAAGAAGTTTAAAAGATGAAGAAATTGAATCGGTCCTTACAGAGATTCACGATGAAGTAAAACGAAGGAAGTCACTCGGTTTTCAATCAGTTGAAAGACGAAAGTTGATCAAAGCTCAATATAAACCACTTCATCCTCATCTATACAATATACAGGTATACTACAAACACACAATAGGTCAGTCAGTAACCTGTCTGGGGTTTAGTTTCACGATCGGATATTTTCCAAAATCAAGCCCATCCGATTATAAAAAGCTTACCACCAACGATAAGTAACTAACAATGGGTATAAATATAGTGTGAATACCAGTCGTTGTTACGGGTTCCGTTGTTTGTGGAACGACGGCTTGGTTCTACACTAGTATGAATACAGACTGGGGTATGTTTCATCTTAACCCCTTAATTAGGTTTTGGTGGCTTGTAGTTTCTGGCCAAAACATAGCTACAAATCACGTATACACTCAATCCAACCTTGTTTTTCTCGACCTTGTCTTAGCTAAACATTCTGTTTATTTTCAGGAGAGTTTTTTCCGTCGGGAATTCGTGGATCTTGTTGATTATTGTAAATCTGAATCAGCGACTAAGAGTGGAATCTTGTCTCGTGTTGAACAGACGTCAGCTCCACGTGTTTTCTCATTACCTGTTTTTACACGTGAATTCTGTAAACAACTCATAGAAGAATTGAGTCATTTTGAGAAAAGTGATTTTCCTAAAGGACGACCGAATACTATGAATAGATATGGAGTAAGTACCTGAATACGTATGTTAAGGCATTAACATTAGACTGCTCCTAACACAGTTAACGACAATTTATTTGGAAAATATATTTCCCTGCTTTGGTAAAATATTTACAGCAGTCTCAACACTACTGAGTTCCCTGATTGTCAACTCAGTGAAATATTTACAGCAGTCTCAACACGCTACCGAGTTCCCTGATTGTCAACTCAGTGAAATATCTACAGCAGTCTCAACACCATTGAGTTCCCTGATTCTCAACTCAGTGAAATATCTACAGCAGTGCCAACACACTACCGAGTTCCCTGATTGTCAACTCAGTGAAATATCTACAGCAGTCTCAACACCATTGAGTTCCCTGATTGTCAACTCAGTGAAATATCTACAGCAGTCCCGACGCTACCGAGTTCCCTGATTGTCAACTCGGTGAAATATCTACAGCAGTGCCAACACACTACCGAGTTCCCTGATTGTCAACTCGGTGAAATATCTACAGCAGTCCCAACACGCTACCGAGTTCCCTGATTGTCAACTCGGTGAAATATCTACAGCAGTCCCAACACTACCGAGTTCCCTGATTGTCAACTCAGTGAAATATCTACAGCAGTCCCAATACGCTACCGAGTTCCCTGATTGTCAACTCGGTGAAATATCTACAGCAGTGCCAACACACTACCGAGTTCCCTGATTGTCAACTCGGTGAAATATCTACAGCAGTGCCAACACACTACCGAGTTCCCTGATTGTCAACTCGGTGAAATATTTACAGCAGTCCCAACGCTACCGAGTTCCCTGATTGTCAACTCGGTGAAATATCTACAGCAGTGCCAACACACTACCGAGTTCCCTGATTGTCAACTCGGTGAAATATCTGCAGCAGTGCCAACACTACCGAGTTAGGCAGAGTTTAACTTGTTTTGTTGTATTCTATTCTAGGTTCAATTGGTTGAATATTTGCCTCTTTTAGGTTGAATATTCACCTCTTTTAGGTTGAATATTTGCCTCTTTTAGGTTCAATATTCGCCTCTTTTAGGTTGAATATTTGCCTCTTTTAGGTTCAATATTCGCCTCTTTTTTAGGTTCTTCTTGATGAAATCGGATTCAAGGATTTTATAGACATTTTACGCGTAGAATATCTCCAGCCGATAACTACGCTACTATATGCAGATATAGGTGGAGCTAGCGTAGATTCGCACCGAGCTTTCACCGTTAAATACAAACACGGCGAAGATACGGAATTAAATTTCCATTTCGATAACGCGGAAATCACTTTAAACGTTTCGTTAAACGATGATTTCGACGATGGTTGTTTATATTTCGGGAATATGAGAAGTGAACCGACGTACGCGAGTGATTGCAACGAATGTAAACATAGTTTGGGTTACGGTTTATTGCACAGGGGGCAGCACATGCACGGTGCTCTACCTATAACAGACGGTGAACGATGTAATCTGATTATCTGGATGCGATCGTCGGAAATACGAAATCAACTCTGTCCTATGTGTGATAGAATACCGGATTTACAAACTACCTCAGGATTTGGCGATGGATTTACAAAAACTTGATAACAGTTTAACTGCATTTTCCTGGGATTATTGCGTGCCTCAGACTCTCCTTGTCTCAGACTGTTATGTGTCCTGCCTGATAAAACATTTGAAATACTGTGGGACTTTGTTACGACATACAAATAATTTATCAGTTATTTAAAACCTAGTTTCATCCAAAATATATTTCAATAATTTCATGCTAGATATAAAACGTACATATTGTCTGGTGCTCTGAAGTTTGTTTGTAAAGAGGTTCCGCTGTATTCCTAATTCATGTGATGAGGACTGAGTCCTGTGAGATCAAACTAGTCTCTCATACTGTGATACTGTATCCTCAAACCAATAAGTAAATGTACTCAGAAGAAATCTGTATTTGTGTGCATTAGTTCCTTTATTCAATTGTATATAGAGTTAAATTTATGCAACAAAATAATATAATAGTACGTATTATAGGTTATCACATTAGGGCATTGTAGCAGCTATAGTGGTTCTGAATGAATAGAATATTAATAATCACAGTTATGTACTGGGGTGATCAATTGTAATTTACACGGCAAAATTAAACTATAAAATTCTTACACAGAATTAGAATTTATGTCTTTTTATTTCACTTTCTAGCTACATAATGGACAGATCCAGTTCCACAGTGTGGTGGTCAGTTAGATAAGACTTGGACGGATCAAATGAGTTTGTGTCCAGACGGGCCGGTTCCATAGTGATGGCTTAGATTGAAGACCAATCTAAGACCATCTTAGTTCTAAAGTTAATCTAACATCTTAAGACCAGACTTAGAGATTTAAGATGACTATTGGACTTAAGTCTCGGCTATGGAACAAGCTCTTGTGCGGGTTCCAAAGTGATGGCTTAGACTTAAGACCAACCTAATCTCATCTTAGTTCTATAGCCACTAACTAGTTAAGACCAGTCTTAAGATTTGAAACCTCTATCGGACTTAAGTTTCTATGGAACCGGCCCCAGTCTTTTAGAGTTTGATATTAACCAAGAACTGTGGAACCGGGTCTAAAAGTTTTCAGTGAATGTTGAGGATGATTCCTACGATAAACTGATGTCATCATCGTCATCATCATCATCATCCTTACTACGTTTTGATTTCCTCGAGACAACAGCGCCACCTCCCAGTAAACCATGAGCCGTGTTAAACAGATTGACCGGACTTGTTCCGTCTGTGATCAACGTCGTTTTCAATCCTAAACCTTGAAGCAGTTTCACCTGAAAAAAAAAAGATTATTTTTATTATCAGATACATCATTGTTCTATATCCATTAGTCATTTGAAGCTGTCAATCTGCAGTCACGACCTGCCCCTCACACAATCTGCTGCTTGGACTCTGGGTCGTTCAACTCTCAAATCAATTTGAATAAATAAATTGAATGAAAGGAAACTGGGACCTGCGACCCCTCGGTCAGTAGTTACAGACAGCAGATTGATAGCGGTATTTATTGAGAGATTACTAACCTGCAACTCGGGTCCAGCAGTGGCAATAGCACGTATTGTATCGGCACCAATAGCATCAACTTGATCCTTGAATTTCTTGGTGGTGATCGCCGCCATTTCAGCTGATTTCGCCAGTTCCAGATCATTTTGTTCCTTGACAAATTTCATTTCAGCTTCTCTAGCTTGTGTCAAACGTTCCAGCTCGGATTCGGCCTCGATTTTCATCGCCTGCGCTTTCAGTTTCGCTTGTTCAACGGCGGCCTCGCCTTCAATTCTGGCGGCCTCAGCGCGAGACTGAGCCTCGGCTTTAGCTTGACCTGTACTCTCGACTGCTGCGCTGTTCGCCTGAAGTTCTAACAACTCTTTACGCGAACGTTCGGCTTCTGCTTCATCCGCGATCTTCTGTCTTTCAAGTCGACCTCGAGCTTCCTGTTCTAATCTCTCGGCTTCATGTCTGTAAATCAATAACAGAATGTCATCAGTTTTCTCAATTTGGAATTTTAAAAGGGCTGCATTCATTGTTAAGTGTATAGCATCATGGCTGCTGTTGTAGCAAGGCTTTCGATCCCCCAAAAACACAAAAAGTCTAAGCGCAAATTTGGTGTAATCTTCTATTTTTCACATTAGCTCAATATATTTCAAAGCAATTATCAGCATTGAGAGAATATCCACTCTGGTAGGGGCAGAAGATATTTGATAAGCCGTGAATGATTCTCAGAGAGATGGATGTGAAAATGAAAGGGGTGGGTACCACTCTTAAACGTGTTGCGGGAAAAACAACACTGAACAAAAAATTATTATGACAAGAAGTTCAAACACTGATTACTGACTGCCCCAGTTTACAATACTGGTACTTACTTGGCGGTTGCTTCTTGTGAATTAGTAGTAATCTCAATAGCGAGTTGAACAGATTTCATTAAAGCGTCTCTCGTACGCTGATCGACCGGTTCAACTGATTGAATATCGATACTCGTGATCACCAGATTATTCTGAGCGAATGTGAATCTCTCTCGTACTTTAGTTGTTTGATCGTCGAAACCGAAAACACTCGCGCGGATTATCCGTGCCGAATTCTGGAATTTACAACAATCAGAATATTTAAAATTCAAATTAAAAACAGTTACAGGATACAGTTCTACAGCGACTGTCAGTTAACTTTGACATTATAGAGATTAATTAGTTCATTTTCAATGTTATAACTGAAAGATCAAATCTTAAACCAGAAAAATTCTGCTCAGTTCCACAGTTGTTGGCTAAGTTTGATTAGCCGAGTTTATTTTTGATGTTTCAAATCTAAGAGTCGAATCTCAACTCAGAACTGCGGACCAGGACTCAGTTCAATCACAGTTCCATCACTCTTTTGAAGAGTTTTAACTCTATTCAAATCTAAACCACAGAACTGTGGATTTACCGGCATAGAAGATTTTCCATATTTAGACAAGTAAATTTACCTTATGGAAATCATCAAACTGCACACTTGCAACAGCTCCACGTACTCTTGAGGCTATAGCCTTACATGCATCTCCAACAAAATCTGGCACACTGAACAGTTTCGCAGATTCTGAATCATTCGTTTTGTCCGTCACTTCAAAATGCCTGAAAATTGAAAACTTATTTATCATACATTACACATAAATCGATCGAAGACATTTTTAATCAATGAAGAAATTAATTTTAATGAAACTTGACTGAAAAACTGAGGTTCCTAGTTTATAAAACCAGCCATTATATTCTTCAACATCGGAGGACTGAGATTTACAAAATAGGATCAACTAAATCGACTGAAGATAAACCAGGATTGAGAGAGACCGTTGATACTAACCAGTTATAAGAGAGCTGAAGACTGAGTCTAGCGTGATCAGCAGTTTCAACAATCACGATATCGGTACAGAAATCAGGACCCATTAACAAACACAAAGATTTGATGACGTTCGGTTTCTTCGGTTTTCCGCCGGAGAGACTGAGCTGTGTAAACTGTTCATCGGGTCTCAGCATCACTAACTCAGGTCCAAACACAACTCTACAACCAAAACAACAGTTTAACAACATCTCGACAAAAGATCATTGACAGTTAAGCAGCAATGTTTGATCACGCGCGACCTTGGCTACATTTTTACCCTTAATCAATTTTCCTATTCGGAGCTTCTTTTATGCAAAATCTAAGATGGCCACTCAAATCAAAATCCAAGATGTCCACTTAAAATCCAAGATGGCCACCTGAACATTGAATCGACCAATCAATGAAGGATTTACCTCGCTTTCTTTTCTTTATAATCATAGATTTGAACCGCTGCATTGTGCGGCACACGGAAAGAAACGACTTTAGTTTTATCTCGCGGCGCGCCGTGTCCGGTAGATGAGCGGTCACTGCGGTCAGCGAGGGGGTCTTTATTCTGGGCGAGTAAAGTCTCAACTGCCGGTGGAAGTTCTTTCGACCATAATTCCTCGTCTTGGTTCAGCATGTATGTTTCACCAGTGATAGCGCGAACCTACCGTATATTTAAATCATTCTAATCAGAGCAAAATCCCATAATTTGAAGAATTGGAATTCAAGAGTTTATTGGAACTAGTTTTGGCTGTTTCTAACAGTAGCAACTGTTAACCTGATGGCATCGAAACTGCCCCGGTGGCAGAGTCCAGGAATGATATCAGGTTCGTTAGGGAGGATGGGCCTGATCAGCCCCAGGTTATGAGATTAGAATATTTGCCGAGGGAGGATGTATGATGATGACAACAGCTGAAACATTGTGGTCTCAATAAACTTTTGAATTTTTACTACATTTTTCATGAATTATTTTCCACAATCATTTTTCTCTTACCTTTCCAGATTTAACATCTCTAACATAAATTCCCTCATTCTCATCGAGAGGAATCGCTTGTCTCTTCGTTACAACTTCTACTTCTACTGGTGGCACATATTCTTTAGGTCCACGGATCATCCATTTGTCTCCGGGTTGACGCTGAATTTTCTGAAAACAACCGATATTCATTCATCAGTTTCACGAAATGAAATGTAAAGTTTCATCCTTTTTTTCCACAAAAAACTTACTTTATCGTCATCGAAGAAATCTTCCGTAGCCCGAAGAATGAGGCCTTCATCTTCTCCTAAAACATGCACGTTCTGTATTCCTCTTTCTAAGTGTTCTCCCGGCATCAGAAAGAATGATTTTTCTCCTTTGATCAGTTTCTTACGACCGAGTTGAGGTTTGCCATCTGCGTCGACTGGATCTAAGATAATGCAGTACTGACGATTGGTTAAAGTCGTGATCTTTACGACTCCGACGACTTCTTCATAGACGTGAGGAATATGCGTCTCGGTGTCTTTCATTGTGATCAACCATTCTTCACCATTTTTACGTTCTACTTTGTAATCATCTGTAAACGTTCTCGTCGCTGTCATGTGAAGCGCTTTCTATAAACAGTGAAATATTAAACGCTCTTCAATTATCGCGAGTCAAATTATCAACTCAAACACTAATCCACTGATATAACAAAGCTCTTCAATTATTTCAAGTCAAATCCTAGAAATCCTTAATAGAATATCAATCAAATTGGATTTATTACCCCTTGAAAACAATGATCACTTATTCGAATAGATTTGAGTTTAGCTTATTGTAATTTGGGCTGTTTTTTAAGTGTGAAGGACTTTATTGACTTCATAAAGAGCATTCACATCCATGGAGAGAGGGTCAGACATTGGGAACATACCGAAATAATTCCTTAAATTGCAATTGTTGAAAATGAGCAAAATTTTGTCATGAATGGGGCCATTTGTAAAAGAATAAACAAAACAAACCTTTTCTGTCAACACGTAAGCGTTTACAACATCAATGACTTCTTCGTAAGCTCCTGGGAGGTAAGCACCACATTTCTTCGACAGCCATTCCTCACCGGTAACCCTAGCATTTCCATCTCGATCTGTTGTTTCTTTTCGAGCTCGTAATCTGATCGCTTGATTCGGTTTTACGATCGTAGCACGGATTGTTTCCTCGACTACGACTTCTTTACGTGGAATGTAAGTTCCTACAAATCAACAACGACATTTACAGTGAACTACAAGTACAAGTGAACTACATGTACAGTGAACTACATGTATACAGTGAACTAAATGTACAGTGAAGTACAGAAATGTACATGCGGAGTAGACTCTGCTATAGTCTGATCTTTTGATTTGAGAGTGATATCTGAGTTGGATGATACAGTAGACTCCGCTCAAGTCAGATATTTTGACTTGGGAGTGATATCTGAGTTGGATGGTACAGTAGACTCCGCTCAAGTCTGATCTTTTGACTTGAGAGTGATATCTGAGTTGGATGGTACAGTAGACTCCGCTCAAGTCTGATCTTTTGACTAAAGAGTGATATCTGAATTGGATGGTACAGTAGACTCAAGTCTGATCTTTTGACTTGAGAGTGATATCTGAGTTGGATGGTACAATAGACTCCGCTCAAGTCTGATCTTTTGACTAGAGAGTGATATCTGAATTGGATGATACAGTAGACTCCGCTCAAGTCGGATCTTTTGACTTGAGAGTGATATCTGAGTTGGATGATACAGTAGACTCCGCTCAAGTCGGATCTTTTGACTTGAGAGTGATATCTGAGTTGGATGATACAGTAGACTCCGCTCAAGTCTGATCTTTTGACTTGAGAGTGATATCTGAGTTGGATGGTACAGTAGACTCCGCTCAAGTCAGATCTTTTGACTTGAGAGTGATATCTGAGTTGGATGATACAGTAGACTCCGCTGAAGAGTCTGATCTTTTGACTTGAGAGTGATATCTGAGTTGGATGATACAGTAGACTCCGCTCAAGTCTGATCTTTTGACTTGAGAGTGATATCTGAGTTGGATGATACAGTAGACTCCGCTCAAGTCGGATCTTTTGACTTGAGAGTGATATCTGAGTTGGATGATACAGTAGACTCCGCTCAAGTCTGATCTTTTGACTTGAGAGTGATATCTGAGTTGGATGATACAGTAGACTCCGCTCAAGTCGGATCTTTTGACTTGAGAGTGATATCTGAGTTGGATGATACAGTAGACTCCGCTCAAGTCGGATCTTTTGACTTGAGAGTGATATCTGAGTTGGATGATACAGTAGACTCCGCTCAAGTCGGATCTTTTGACTTGAGAGTGATATCTGAGTTGGATCAGACTTAAGCTGAGTGTATACTCTATTATGAGTTTATATATTCGTACCTGGTCCTTCAAAAAGCCATTCGTCGCCTGCTACTTTTTCATTTCCGCGATCGTCTTTGAAATCCAGTAAGGCTCGAAGTCGAAGAGCGGAATTCGCTACGACAACCTTTAACGGAGTGACGGCGCCCTTCACAGTCTCACCAGGGTATAAAGGGAACGGGTCCTGCGCTAGTCGGATATCTTGGTCGGCGTGTAACAATTTTACCTGTCCGCTCACATGAAACTGGACTTCGCCTTTGTCATTTTTGTGCACAGGATTTTCAATAATGCAATAATGTCTCGGTGGAATTGTTATCATACGCTCCGGGCCATAAACAACTCTAAAATATACGAGCAAAACTTATTAATCATATCTCAGCGAGGTCAGGGGGCATTTCATTGAATGAATTCATTAGATATGATAAGGGATAGGAACTTAATGAATCTGAGATGACCCCGCAACTACTTTTTCCGGTACAAAATGATAAAAAGGCAATAGAAATAGATATGACTAAGCAACAGCAGGTTTCAGCTGATATGAAATGCATGTTATAGACGTACATTGAAAATTAACCCATAAAACAAGATATCGAAAATAGAGTAAATCTCTACAATGCTGAACTCAGGGGGGCCTGCTGCATGGTCGTGACTTCCAACAGTGGTCTTAAATCTTAAGACTGGTCTTAAGTTGTTAGATTGGCTATAGAACTAATTTGGTCTTAGACTGGTCTTAAGTCTAAGCCATGACTATGGAACCGGGCCCTGGGGTTCTAACTTATATAGGACTAAAATGAAATCATTTTCTGACTTTCTAACATTTTTTCTGGTTTTTTAACTCTTGATTCGGACAAATTTTACCAGCTCAATTTTAGAAAAAGGTTTATCGGTTTTTATGCAAGTACCCTAGCTTAATCAGTAAGCTATAGTTAGTTACCTAATCGTTGGTAAGCTTTTTATAATCGGATGGGCTTATACTTATGTGTGGTAGTCTAGTACCTAGCCATTGTTCCTGAAACAACCGTAACAACGACTGGTATTCAGACTACATGTGTGGTTATGTGGTTTGTGAAAATATCCGAACGTGAAACTAAAACACAGTCAGGTAACTGACTATCAGTAAGCCTGCTTAAATCACCTGATGTAATAACCGATAGACATACCTTTCATTATCTTGTCTAATAAATGTCTTCGGTCCGACTTCAACCCTGGTGACATTCGAATTCTGATCGAGAACATGCAGATAAAAATACGGTGGAATTCGGTAGATCGAATCATCCCCTCCACCTCGGTTTCCACTTCCACTTGAGCCTTGACGAGACATGTTACACGGTACACTGTACTGACACTGCTGAAATAGAAGTACCGTATTGACTGTCACTGTGCTGTACACTTCCTGGTGCAAAGTTCTATAGCTAAAGAAGAGAGATTTCATACCTTGTGAGTTTCTATTAAGATATTAGTTGTTATTCGACCTAAATCATGAATACAAAACGAGAAGGACTATTGAAGAACGTTTCTTCACGAATGGCGAGCACAATAAAGCTCTATTCAGAGCTAAGGTGGTTCATAGATAGGTTATTTCACCACTATCTGACATACTAGATATTGATGGTGTAATACTAGTTAGTTACCTAATCGTTGGTGGTAAGCTTTTTATAATCGGATGGGCTTATACCAACGTTAGGGATGACAAGGACCAAAACACGGTTGAAAAAAGTAACACTTCAAAAATATACTTTCTATTCACTTCAGTCCACAATTAATGGCTTAATTCACAAACTAACACAGATACCTTTCGAAATAATCCAATTTTATGTATGTTTCGAGTGATTAATCAACATTATTTTGAGAAATTAATTAATTTCTCCACAAATTTCGCCATTGGCCGCCATTTCTCTGTATTGCACATGTGGCATGATAAGACAAGGGGACCTACAAGGATTTATATAAAACTTCCAAGACGAAACGACATTTTTTATTTTTGATGGTTTTCCAGCTTATATTTCAAATCTTCGTGTTTTCCATAATAAATACAGAAATAATAAATTCTGGTAAAAGAAAAATGTGAATAAGTGTTGATTTCTTAATTTTTTTCAATTTCGTCGTTTCGCTTTGTTAGTTTGTGCTGTTGTCCTGGCCTCAGTCCACAGGTGCCAGCACCTCCAGTAATTTAAAAAATGGCAGCTGTTGACTCTACGGAAATTTACTCTCACTTTACGGCCGATTTGCACATGGATTAAGATCGTCAGGTGAGGTGTTATAGGTATCAGACAAACTACGAATCTGTTGTGTGTCGATTACAACAAAAATTAGACGGATATCTTAAGAGACAATGAAATGCCAGGCAAATTACTCGTCAGTCAAATTGGCTGACGAAGATTTCATACAAAAATGACCTTCCCATTCCTGACTGTGGTTTGTGAAAATATCCGATCGTGAAACTAAACCACAGACAGGTTACTGACTAGTGTAATACATGTCATGGCTGCCACAGACTGACGTACAGTTTTTTAATAGTTATTCGAAGGAATTTTCTACATTTTCAATTATTTGGCAATATTTCGATTCAAACGATGCTCTGCACTGACCTATGTAGCGCTATTCTTCGGGGCGTAGTGCTGTCAAATCTGGGCTGTCAGTGTGGAATGTAAACAGTGCTTATTTTCGTGAGATGTATTTTCCACGAATTCATAATATCATTACGATATAAATTTCTAATAAATCCAATGATTTTACCATTGATTTTTTCATTAAGATTATCAAAAAAAGTTTTCGCTCGCATTTATGATGAGTAAATCGTTAATTTTTCACCCGTAAGTTAATTTTGGTGTGACGTCAGTTAGGGATTTCGTAGAATCGCGGGATTTCCCCGAGTTGTGAAATTGCGTCAGCCGCCGATTAGCCAATCAGCGGCGAACACGACTACAGTAAATATTCAACTACGGTGTTTTCCTCATTAGAGTAAACCAAACTTCAAGATGTTATAGCAATACGCCGGAGATAGACCAAATGTTGACACTCGTCATAAACTATCTTTCTAACGGTTAAATCAGATACTCGAAGATGACAAGCGTTCCGAAGACGATAGTGATCACGATGCCCCGAAAATCGGGCGCAGCCAGTACCAGTGGTGGCCACTACACAACGTCTACAGTAGACATGGACAGATTTGGTTTACTGGGAGATCAACAGCCAAGGAAAAGAAGGCGACTTACTCATCTTACACCCGAGGAACGAATGATGCGCAGGTAAATTCTAAATCCAACTCTAATTTCGTATCAGAATTAACAGTTAATTGTGTAATTAGTAAGTTAAGGGTTTTCTGCCAGCTTGTCAAATTTGGAGGGGTAAACTGCGGGTGTCAGCAGTACTGTCTTGATCGTACTCCCAGAGACTGAGAGGACAGAGATATTTTGATTACTTGTATTGATACTTTAAATCAAAATATTACATTGTGTATAAAGTGCTACATGTAACTAAAAAGATAGATTGGTATAAATTTATGTAATTATGTATTTTTTTAAATGTAATAGTTCCACTACAAATGTAGACTACACATTTGGTGCAGATGCGCACCTCTTGAGTGATTGACGCAATCTGCTGAATGACAGAATCCTGGCTAAAATCTTTCTACTCTCTCTAGTGAAGATATCTTGAAATTAACCAATGGCAATTTACTGAATTGCTGATGACATTTTGAATCTCAAACAATGATTTTAACGTAATTGATTGAACCGTTTACGCGGAGAGGTGCAGATCTGCACTTTTACCCACATGTTCATTAGACCTAAACAGTAGACCTACAATTTATTCTGAAATACATAAAACATAAAGCATTAATCAATGAATACAAGTGAATAATACAATTTTATTACTTCTGACATTTAAGGAACTTTAGTATGATTATGTTTTAGATGCTTCCGCGATTAAGATATTTCGCAACTACTCTGATTTGTTTTTGATATATCTCTTGTAGAAATAGTTTGGGTGTGGTCTCTCTCTCTCTCTTTTCAGGGGTGTGTCTAGTTATCACTGCTATTTTCGTATTTCACATCGAACTTACCCCCGGGGGTTTGATGGCTGTTACTTTGATAAACTAGTGGAATTTTAATCAATATATTTAGCCTTACAGCTATTTGAATACTATACGTCTAAAATTGCTAATGATTTCACTTTCATGTTGTTAAATACAGCTGTGCCTAGAATTGTTATCGATAGTGAATTTAATGCTGATGTAAGCAGCGTGTATTCAATTTCACATATGTTACAGCCCTTTATTATGTGCCATATGTTTTTGATCTAATTAAGTCTCTCAATTTACGTTTAGAATTAATTTAAAAGTCTATCCTCTTAAAAGTACTTGTACAATCAAATTCACTTACTAGCCGTTAGGTTGTTATCTGGGGCCAGGTCCCAAGTCATAGCTTGAACTCTAAAGATCTGTCTAAACTCATTTTGGTTCTATAACCAAACAACTTAAGACCAGTCTAAGCTCATTTTAGTTTTATTGCCAATGTAACTTAAGACCAGTCTAAGCTCATTTTATTTTTATTGCCAATGTAACTTAAGACCTGTCGAAGACCATTGAAGCTCTGAAGCTCTTATAAAGCCGATCTAACAACAACCAGACTTAGAATTTAACACCATTTTTGGACTTGAGTCTTGACCAATCGTCAGATTAATCCTGAAGTCATCTCTATTTTCTAATCCATTATTTGTCTGTACAATTGACTTTATTCAGCGTCTTAGCCGCCAAAAGTTAAGTTTTAAGAAAAGTTTTGAAATGCTGCAGTGATTCAGCAGATCTTAAGAGACTAAATAAAACTGGTGCAGGGCGAGTAAATGAATGTAAACGATTTCAAATTGAATGTTTTACAGGAAACTGAAGAATCGCGTTGCCGCTCAAACTGCTCGCGATCGAAAGAAAGCGCGAATGAGTGAATTAGAAAGTCTCGTCGCGGAACTCGAAGATGAAAATCAACAGTTGATGAACGAAAATAAAGATCTGGAAAACAAAACGTTGTTGTTGGAGCAAGAAAATGATCAATTACGAGAACGTTTAGGATTAGGACAAAACGATGTTGTAGTCAAAGAAGAGCCTACCACCTGTGAGTCAGCAGCACTCAAAGTCTCTCAGCAGCAGGGGCGGGTATTGGCTCATTATCTGGCTGCAACTCGTTGTCTCACTTTCCTAATGACTCTCAGGTAATTAATTAATTAATTACTTCTTGAACTTAAGATTTTTGACTCTGAGTTAACTCAGAGAAGATGAACTAACTTAAACTCAAGAGATAACTATCTCACAACTGTGGAACTGGATCCCGAGTTCACAGTTTATTCTAACTCATAACTGTGGATCTGGAAGTTGTGCTAATATTTGCAGAGGGTAGTTACCATCTACTCTATCAAATAACTCAAAGATTAGAATTTGGTTTCTAGTTCATTTTCAATTAAATTACTGTTTTTAAAGTCAAATTACATGTAATTGTAGTGAAAAACTGGTTTATAAATCGTTGTAATGGATTGTAATTTTGCAATGTTTCAGTCTGATGTATTCCTGGGGTTACTCCAACAACTCCAAAGCACCGAAGTCAAATCCCAGACCGCTCCCGTATACGGAGAACCGAAAACAACTAGCCCAACCGTCGAGCAGCCCGACGTTGAGATGGTGGGGTCCACAGCAAAACAGTTGGAATCCATCAATGAACTCATAAAATTTGATCACGTTTACCACAAGACGGAACCTGCCCCTAAACCCGTTACCATGGATACAACCGAGCTTCCAACAATGATAACCCCTCCAACCGTTCCGACAATAAACTTTTCCGCGTACGACGAAAATAATTCCAACAGTTCAGTCGAAAACATTCTCACGTTGAAAGACATCGAATCATTGGAAAGTTTCCTCAATGAGGATCTGTTATCCATGGTGACTGATATTTGTGATATTTCTAAGGTTGTACCGACAACAGACAGTAGCAGCAGCAGCATTGACAATAATAGCATCATCGCACCAGCAGCAGCAGCAGCAACGGCAGCACCAGCAGCTACCAGTAATACACTGAGTACAGGTGGATATAGTGATTCTGGTTACAGTGATTTCAGTGATGCTGCCTCGCCGAGTAGCGATATATCAGCTCTCAGCAGCGACGATATGTGGGAGGAATCATTCACAGAACTCTTCCCTTCACTCGTCTAAAATTTCATTTTCTTTATTTTCGTTTTCTTCGTTATTATTTTTTAATCAAGAAATTATATTTTCTTTTTGAGGTTATTTCGGGTGCTATGAATGAAAATATGCACGCTTGAAATATTGTTCTTAAGACACAGGATTCTGGTTCTGCCGTTGAAATCCCACTCTAGGATTAAAACAGCGAGGACTAACTGAATTTTCAAACCGATGACTGTGGAACTGGATCCTGTTTTAGTTAAAGATAGAAATAATGCATTTGAAACTAATAAGAATTCAAGAATATTTTTTTTCTCATCGGCTGGTAATATAGAGGTGATACTCGCTACTGAAGTTGGTACTGTGTTACTGTGTATATACAATGTATGTTGCTATTATTATCGGTTAAAATCGATGTTTATTTAAATTCATGTTGTATTTTATGGGATGTTAAGCGTATTCGAGAGATTGTAAATATAACCTTAGAAATAACTCAAATAAAAAGGGGCAAAAAACTTGAAAAAATACAAGACTATTTTGTTGTTTATTGATTTGGTCTTTCTCATATATCACGTCATATCATTGTTTACCATCAAAGAAGGCCATAGGTCTAGGTACAGACCGTCTCTTAGTTTAGATGTTTAGTGTCCACTCATCCTGATGTCTCTGAGGGTCTAATTTTCATTTCACTCAGTCTGCCTAAAGGGTTTTGGATGCTCAGTGGAACCTCTAAGTCGGATAAAGAAAATTGAGAATTATAATTATTCAAAAGTGGCTTTGATATTTTTATTAAAAGAATAATTTCGTTGAATAGAACATAAGCGTCGATTGAATCTTTCGCCCGCCACTGTAAAAAATAGCTATCTCATCCGTCTAGTGCTGCCCCTATGTATAACTATAGCGGGAAAAACGTGAACTAAAATGATACTCGCTTGCCAAAGTCTTAGAACGGCCGCAATGGACGAACTATTTATCGATTTGCGGGCCGGATTTCGAGAAAATTCTCAAACTCTTAAAAAGCATTGAAACAACTCAACTGACAATTTTTTCTATAAGATGAATTTAAGAGAGTAAATTTGTCCTTGTGAATATTTGGCTTTTAATATTTTACCTGGGGAGAGAGGGCGACGGTTTATTAGACATAATAAGCCAATTTATATTCCGGCGGTAAATATGAGCTACCCTTAGTTAGTTCACAGAAATTCCGCTATCGTTATTCATAGTGGCAGCACCGAACGGTCGAGATCTGATGCCGCCTCAATATTCTACTGTGGCATGTGAGGATTACAGATATTTTACTTAGTCGAATTTCATTCATTACTCAACGCCAAACTGTTTTAAATGAATAATTTTATCAACATTAAAGCTTTGTTTAAGGGGAATCTGTTTCTGTAAGCGATCCTCGAGCCACTTTTCTAGCCGCAAATTTAGCCTCAGTCGTTACGAGGTTTGAATTGTCGAATTGAGACCGTGTCTCACGCGAAATGGCAATTTGTAGAAAGATGAATTTCAGAAATTTCTACGAACAAAACAATAAAAAGTGCTTTCAAATTATTCTCAAAAAGATCTGAGAAAATTTCAGCTAATAACAGTGGGTGGCAGTCGCCGCGTAGACAAGGCTAAGGTCGTTCGTTGTTCCCGCTTTCGTCAGTATCATTCTGAGAATCTTAGAATTGCGAAGAACAGTATTCTGCATCGGCGAAAAAAGCAGATTCTCGCTGCGAGTCCGTTACAAATTGCAATATATACTTCAAATTACATGTGTAAAAAAGCCGTGATATCACGTTCACACGAAACTCCCTGTCGTGTGGTTCTATTTCAAAGAAAAATCTACACAATGATCTCATAGAAAGAAGATGCAACCAACTCCATGTCATTTCAAGTCTTCTGAGACCTGGTATTGATTTAGAGCACGGTCACGACCCGCTCTTAATCTTTTTTCGGATCGTAGGAAAATTCTCATTATAAAATAAGCCTTATTTCATACAATAGGCGATGTATCTTCTTCACGCCATGAACTATTGACAATTAATCAGTGACGTCACATAGTAACATCCTCGTATCAGCGTTTATATATCGCTTCATCACACGAACGTGTGGCACCTTCTGAAAAAGGTATCGGGAAAGAATCACAATTGGTTTACATAGACAATAGTTGACTTTCAATAGTTCGATTAAAGAAAAAACCAAGAAAGTAGTGACGAATCGACTAAATTCTGCAAGACATTTCCAAAGATTAGAAATCATTCACTTTATTTTTCGCCATGGATTCTCATTCAACTATAAACCTAGTTTACCACAGGGATAGGGCTGTCCAGATTGTCCACTTTCTTCCTTATAATTGAGTAAAATCTATGAATACGTTCATCTTTTTTTGTCAGTCCCTAACCTGTTATTATATATAGATCCGATATTAGTGATTTTGGTCACACAGCAGTAACTCTACAAAGCCAAACAGTTTCCGTTCACGTAGGCGACTATCGCTGCTGCTGCTGCTGCTGCTGCTGCTGCTGCTGCTGCTGCTGCTGCTGCTGCTGCTGCTGCTGCTGCTGCTGCTGCTGCTGCTGCTGCTGCTGCTGCTGCTGCTGCTGCTGCTGCTGCTGCTGCTGCTGCTGCTGCTGCTGCTGCTGCTGCTGCTGCTGCTGCTGCTGCTGCTGCTGCTGCTGCTGCTGCTGCTGCTGCTGCTGCTGCTGCTGCTGCTGCTGCTGCTGCTGCTGCTGCTGCTGCTGCTGCTGCTGCTGCTGCTGCTGCTGCTGCTGCTGCTGCTGCTGCTGCTGCTGCTGCTGCTGCTGCTGCTGCTGCTGCTGCTGCTGCTGTGGTCATTTCTATGATTTTAATAAACGTGAAGTGAAGTAGAAAGTCAATAAGGAGAGGAAATGAAGCAAATTGCGTGGAGTATTTCTGTTGAACTTCGCTGATTAATTGCAGATGAAGAACGTTTAATTTTCTCTCAACGAAACCAACATTTCTGTAACCTTATATTTGACAGATACGTCAAAACAGTGTCACTTTATTAGCAACACGTGGTTTTGTTACGTCTCAAAAAGAGCTGCGAAAATAGTCTTCATAAACACTTTCTCTGAAGGACACTAATAATGTTATTTTCGGCCAACCACTGCAAGGATTCGTTTTAGATTCATGTTCCAAAATCTTTTCACCGTATTTGTGCCATTCGTCAGAATAGAGCAAGAAATATAATGCTTCAAAACTATGTCAGTTTACTCCAGAAAGCTGCAATAAGACTGTGTCAGTATATACTCCAGAAAGCTGCTATAAGACTGTGTCAGTTTACTCCAGAAAGCTGCTATAAGACTGTGTCAGTATATACTCCAGAAAGCTGCTATAAGACTGTGTCAGTATATACTCCAGAAAGCCGCTATAAACTTCAGATAATTGCTAGACTGTGTCGTCCAGTTTAGAGAAAGAAGAATCAATAGAGGATATCTAGTTTTTGGTGCCCGTTCATATCAAAATATCTTCCACTCCCTTCTAATAAGATTTAACATCGAGTTCATCGCAAAAGAGCGTTTTTTGCTCAAAGCGAATGTGAAAAAGTGATGTGTTTTATACCTAATTGAGGGGGAGGCTAAATACCTACAGAAATACAACATTCGCTAAAGGTTAAGGCTGTTTTGTTATGTGTGCACTTATTATCAGCCTTATGAAATCCGGTGGTGTCCTGGAATCTATCCGCCAGCTAAATATCCAATATAGGTGGGTGTGGTGCTGGTGGTGCTGGTGGTGCTGGTGGTGCTGGTGGTGCTGGTGGTGCTGGTGGTGCTGGTGGTGCTGGCGGATTTGAGCAAAACGAACACATAAATTTTTAGGCCAGAATCGCCAGGAAATAGATCAACAATAAATACCGTCTCTGTGACGACAAGTCTTTAATTCAGTCTGCATAGAATAACGAAAATAATGAATTATATTACACATCATGCAGGTCCAGCAAGGCCCAAGGGCCGCTGGGCAATTACAATATGAAACATAGGAGAAAATGTAGTTATTTCGTATACTGTTTCTCTATCAGGCTCCACTCATACTGGGTAACCCTAAATTACGAAGCATTATTTTTATTCTTTACTCTAAAACGTTTTTGTTCCTTTCGTTCGATCATCGAAGGTTAATGATGTTTAACCGCATGTTAACCAGCCGCGGGTCCGTCAGCGATATTTCCGTATTGCTCGTAAGCACTATTATATCTTATCTTGTGGTTAGTTTTAACGGAAGTTGTACTCTATCATCTCATACTGACTAAGTGTATTATATTAACCGTTAATTTGAAATGATATCCATAAGGAAACATATTGGTCATTTCCTTCTTACGGACACTCGGCTTATGAATATAATTATCCATGTTTTCGTTTGAAATAAACCGAAATGTAAAACACCTCGGTCAATCCCTCCCGTAACCGGAACCGGAACCTAGTTCTGATAAACTATGTCTGAATACGGTTAACACTAATTACGAATTAACTAATTCTATTTGCCAGTTGATCCAGGACCCAGTTCTACAGTTCAGGACCCAGTTCTATAGTCCAGGGCCCAGTTCTACAGTTCAGGGCCCAGTTCCACAGTTCAGGACCCAGTTCTACAGTCCAGGGCCCAGTTCTACAGTTCAGGGCCCAGTTCTACAGTTCAGGACTCAGTTCCACAGTTCAGGACCCAGTTCTACAGTTCAGCACCCAGTTCTACAGTTCAGCACCCAGTTCCACAGTTCAGGATCCAGTTCTACAGTTCTTGATTTAATTTTGACTTCAAACATTGAAAATGAATAAATGTTAAGTCAAACCAACTGGATAGCTGTGGATCCCCCAATTGAGTCCTGTGGATCTGGGTCCCGAGGAGTCCTATTGTTCTGGGGAGTCCTGTGGAACTGAGTCCTGAGGAGTCCTGTGGAACTGGGTCCTGAGGAGTCCTGTGGAACTGGGACTGTGGAAATGGGTTCAGAACTGGGTCCTGAGGAGTCCTGTGGAACTGGGTCCTGAGGAGTCCTGTGGAACTGGGACTGTGGAAATGGGTTCAGAACTGGGTCCTGAGGAGTCCTGTGGAACTGGGTCCTGAGGAGTCCTGTGGAACTGGGACTGTGGAAATGGATTCAGAACTGGGTCCTGAGGAGTCATGTGGAACTGGGTCCTGAGGAGTCCTATGGAACTGGGCCTGTGGAAATGGGTTCAGAATTGGGTCCTGAGGAGTCCTGTGGAACTGGGTCCTGAGGAGTCCTGTGGAACTGGGCCTGTGGAAATGGGTTCAGAACTGAGTCCTGAGGAGTCCTGTGGAACTGGGTCCTGAGGAGTCCTGTGGAAATGGGTTCAGAACTGGGTCCTGAGGAGTCATGTGGAACTGGGTCCTGAGGAGTCCTGTGGAACTGGGCCTGTGGAAATGGGTTCAGAACTGGATGTAGGACTTCTGTAAAATATCTGTATAATTCAACCGGAGTCTGTCGCGGTTTTACTATAGTCAAAATGTCAATATATCCACTCTGCAGGTTAAACTCAAACCAACCATATCCAGGTTGAATTGACTGAATATCAGTGTATATAGTATTGTCAATGTAGAAAGAGGTAGCACCACCGCCGCCGACGCCGCCGCATTCCATTTCACCAATCCCTAGTGAAATATAGTGAAATTCTTATCAAATCATTGAGTGGTTGTTAATGAGTAGATATCATCGTTAAATAAACAACAACGAACGATTTGTGAAATAGTGCAAATTATCTGTACATGAATTATTATTATAATAGTATAATAGTTTCCTGTGGTTTTCCTACTTAATTCAGGACAATAGTTCCTTTTACCGGGATGTTATCAGGGCAAGATTATAATATTAGTGATATTACGTCTTTCCCTGATCAGTCCTAGTTTTTTTTTGTTTTTAGAACTCGTCCGCGACTGAGCGAAACGAGATGCAATTTCTCGTAGAAATAGAGCGTAATTCAGTGGCCTCGGATCAGGGTGTGATTTAGGGAGGGAGGGCACCTCACCCCCTCCCCCACCTCCTCCCCCACCACTCCCAGTGAACCTCATCGGGAACCATCAACTTATTTCCGGTCTTCGGAAGTACAGATAACATGCTTATGATCTTTAGAAATCAGTTTTTCATTTTTCATTTAGGGCAACTTGAAATTTAGGGGGGGGGGTTAGATCTGTCCCTTAAATACAGTTTTGAACACTATGTGGGTGCAAAGCATCATTCTCAACCGGTCTATCAGCGGCAGTTTATCCAATACAAGAGTGCCATCACCGCGTATCGGCAAGAGTCTTCATACTATTAATATTTAATCGTTATTAGAACGTTATGTTTTAGCATGTCAAGTGACAACATAGTTACGACGAGATGTAGAGCGAACAATTAAATAGACTACGTCATATAGTAATAGTACTGATGACGTATGAGTTCTCATAGCACAGGGCGTGGTGGCTGGTGACGTATTGAAGTCTACACAGAAAACGATAGCGAATGAGTAAAAAATCGCGCAATAGGTCCAGAGAACGGACGAAACGTTCTGTAGTAGATGAGTTATATTTAGCAGCGTTTCGGCTTCTAGTTTGCCATCATCAGGCGTACTGGATTATTCTGAAATTTCCGATTAATTTTTCCAAATGGTTTAAAGGGAACTAATACGTGATTTTAGTCAAGTGCAACCCGGGAGATATACACATTATCTACTACACTGTGTCTAATTGAAGGGCATCAACTCTACCAGGGTTATTACGGATAAATTTAGGGACAATTCCAAGAATGAATCGAGAATGTCAAATAACGTCATTCGACATGTATATCAGCACAGTACTCTCCTGCCTCTGCCTCTGTCTCTCTTTCTCTGTTTCTGTCTATTGTGAGATGAAAAAAAACATCTTCAATGAATCTTTTGTAGATTTGTTGATTAAGCATAAAGTTATGTCTGGAAGTTCTTTAAGGTATGAAAAAAATAGTTTTTGTTAATTGTGATTTCCAGGGCCAGGAACAGCACAAAACATGTCTCTGAACTCCCCTCTGGAGACGTACACCTTTCCAGGGATAGTATGACCCTGAGAGCTTATGTTCGGTCCACCGCTAGGTTGGGGGTGGATGCGTGGACGAAGACCAGTCACTGCTCCCCTGGTCACCCAGATTGCGATTTGCGATATAGCAATATGAAAGCGAATTTCTATAATTCAAAAATTAGTCAAAAATTAGCGACTGCGATATCTCACTTGATGATGCATTTAGAAAACATGCGGCCTCAATAAACATTTACATTTTTGAAATTCTAGTCGTCATTTATCACGAATGAGAGTTAACTATTAATCATATTTATGAAGCTCTTTGCGATTCGTTGAATGGGAGATTGTTTGAATGAACCGGAACCGAATTTCCCAATTATGTACTCCGATTTAAACAAAAAATTCTGTAAACTCGACTACTGATCACACAACTGTCTGTACTTCGATTTCCGATTTTCGCTCCGCCAGGTGTGGTGGTTTTGTGAGGAACGCCAACTCAAAAAAAAATCAAAATGAATAAACCAAATGTATTTGAATGAACCGGAATCGAAATTTCCTAATTTGAAAAAAAAGTCCGACCGCTGATCACACAACTATATCAGTACTTCGATTTCCGATTTCAAAATCAAACCCTCTGTTTCGCTCCCGCCAGGTGTGGTAGGATTGTAAGGGACACCAACTCAAAATGAGAAATAAGATAAAAAATGGAAATAGAAACCAATCAAATGCATAAGGAGTGACAATCATCTCTTCCTCAAGATGGAAACCACGACCGTCTCGTTTCCTGCACGATTCCAAAAAGTCTATCGATTAATAAAGGATGACTTTATAAATCTATCTATATCAATATATATATATATATATATATATATATATATATATATATATATATATATATATATATATATATATATATATATATATAATAGTAAGTGACGGCCGAGCTTAAAACAGGATTATGAGTCATTTCTATCGATGATAAGTTGTACAGTAACATTATGTGATAATCAACTTATCAGTGTTTAACAGTGATAAACACGTAGTTACTACATACTTATACATTTAGTCTTCAGCAACACGGAAAAACACAAAAATTCGCCCGGCACAATTTAATACCACACCTTCAACCGTCTAATCTATCCGCTGCCTGAAGCTAACGGGACTCACAGCCCACTAATAGCTGATTAACGATGGTTACACATAGTTAGATTAATAGTCAAATCGGAAATGAATGAATTTGTTCGGAAACCGCAGTAAGACGTGTTACAATATCTGAGCCACGTGTGATACAGCATCATTGTACCTCTAGAATACCGCTTCATCGAAACCATCGTTCAGCGGTCTGATCGTGACGATCGTCGTCGATATTATGTTGTATTTTAAATTTTTCGATTCTGTAAAAACCGTTACAAAAATGTTTTCATATTGATAACCACTATGCCTTATTTAACGGAATCGATGGGTACAACGTCATCAATATTGGCGTTTCAAAATAATAATTACAACATTTTGAATATATTGGCTTTTAATCAATTGAATTTCATGGTTCTTTTTTTCAAAATAATAAATGTTTGTTTTCTTCGTTTTTTTTTAAATATCCACAGACCACGGAAATTGTAGAAAATTAATAAAATCATCTTATCCCTTGTAAATGCACTAGAAATTAGTTCTACGATTTTAAGGAAATTCGTTTCTACAACTTTGTAAACATAATTACGATGTTTATTTCTTTGTGGTGACCACCCGTCCTAAACGACACATGTTCGCGTAAAGTTGTTAAGTACAAATTACTAGTAAACCGCATCAATACCAGATCTGAACGTGTAAAAATTGTTTTTCACAAAACCTACGATTAATTTCGTAGTGAACACATTGTTATATTTTCGGAATCTAAGTCGGTGTTCGCTATCTTGCGGTTTATAAAAAAACGTCGTTTCAAAACCGCGCGTGTTGTATTTGTCTGTTGTATTTGGATACAAAACAGAAAGCCGCCTAAAGAGGGTTCAAAAAGAACCCGACAAAATGATTGAGAGAGATAGTGGTCAAAATGTTTGTTGGTGGTCGTCGATTGTGGGTCGGTTGTTGAGTTTAGTGCACTAGTGTAACGTCTATTTATGGAATTCAATCCTTAAATAGAAACAACCGAAGTTTTCGTGTAACACATCTATTTACCGAAGGAAATCCGCTGACATCATTCGGAAGACTTCGGAGAATTCCGGCGCTGATCGGTCGCGGGAACTGGTTACAGGGAAGTGATCTGATGCTGATGCTGCATGATGCGTGCAATAAATATATTTTATAGCCGATTGGTTTCGGTCTCTCCCTTAATGTGACCATGTGTTACTTCGAAGAATTCTCGATCTTAGAATTTGTTAAACCGTGCAGACGCGTCTTTTTATCAGAACTTCACATTTTACTGGAAATTATTCTAGCGAAATGCCACACATTTAAGATCCGAAGACCAAGCCGCACAGTTATGACTTATGTTCAAAGATGTTTTTAAATCTTACACAATCTGGTCGATTCTCCAGAGATGGTCGTAGCGGGGCTGTATTTGAATATTAGGGGGGGGGGGGTCAGAGAAACACAAAAAGGGGCAGGCCTAAGGGATAAAACAATGATATTTGCAAAAAAGTACACTTTTTCCAAAATTCATGGGGATGCCCCGGCTTATACGGCCCTGCCTTAGACTGGTCCAAGCCTTGACCGGTGTGTATCTGGCTCGAGGGACCTGTGACCAGTTGCGCGGTCATGCACCTTCGTCTAAACGTGGTCTTTAGACAGGCCTGAAGTTATCAGATTGGCTACTACACTAGAATGGCTTCAGACTGGTCTCGTCGAAGCCTTTAAAGTTTATCTGCGCCCAAAAGTCTATTGAGACGACAACGTATTTCTGCTGTTTCCTCAACAGACAATCGCCATCATCAGGTGCGCGCTTGTGCTGTTCACTCACTCATCGGAAATGCGATAATGTCATGTAATATAATCACTATAGCAAATTACTTAAAACCGCAAGGAAGCCGCGACATTCCAAGTTCGACGATTCGACGTAATTAGGCGCCAATATCGACTATCAGGTCAATACGACCGATACGAGCTGTGTAACACAAATCACAAAACGTGTTTAAAACTAATAGTTCTAACAACACGTTCAACTGTTTATAGACGCGCGGTATAAAAGATCAGAAGGTTACACGCTACGTTATTGGCGACACTTGTGTTTGATTTTCTTCGATTAATCCGTCGCCTCAAAACCAACATTACGAAAGCCCGCAACATACGAGGTCCTAATTCGGTAAACGCCTATTGTAACGGAGCCGCGAGATATGACCTACCGCAAATTAGTTGTCGCCTCTTTTGTCGCCTGATTCTAATTCATTATTTATCGGGTTCATTGTGAGCCGCAGACGAGAACGCGTCGAGTCGAGTCCCTCATCCGTCAAAAAACCGCAGAACTCTCGCGTGTACCTCCTCATCACCTCCCATTCCCGGTTCAAATTAGTTCAGCCTATTTTTGACTGAGATAACATAAGTTGGGTGGTTGGCATCGATGTAATAGCGTTCTTTGATGCTGTTTAAGTCTTCCCATCCTCTAACAGGTAAATTATCTAACGGCTTTTTTTACCATGGCTGGTTTAAATAGCTCAGTCGGACAGATGATCATTTGTAAAACATTGTTCAATGTTACAGAAATTGTTCTAAGCTGATTGCAAGGTTAACTCAGTATATCTAACGTTCGACTCCATATCGCGTATATACATTTCCGTTATCACTTTCAATTCAATAGATTTCCAGTAAACTTTTTTTTTCGAAACCCGCAACACAAACTTCCGAAACTATTCTAAATAACGAGCAAATAAACGTCGTCGGATCTCGGAAGAGAGATCGGGTCGGCGGGCGGATGGGCGGAAATCGCAAACAGGATTCGAACAATAAAACGCAGTTGTTCAATTCGCTTTGATGTTTACCGGTGTCGACCAACGCCTACTCAATAATTCAAATCTACGCTAATCTTTGGACAACTGCGACCAACAAAAGGCAGCAATACCCCCTAAATGAAATGCGATGTCTTCGGACAGGAGTATATTACGTAACTATATCTATATAGGATTATTAGATAATGCACAGTGATTCATCAACCCACGCCCAACACGAGTATGCGCCCGATCTGACCTTCACAAAATCACAAATCAATCGACCTGTAGTGATTGTACTTTTATCCGACCTAATCGCAAGGTTATCTGTGAATTCCTACCTACACATTATTGAACTCTCTCTGTCTCCTGTTTGGTTTTCATAACGCCGTTAATTTGACCAGGGAGGTGGGAGTGCACCCCCAACTCCCTGATTTGACCAAGTTTTTACTAAAGTTGTATATATATTTACAGTGTTTCTATCTTGTAAAAAAGTAAAAGTCCTTTACAATGCCACCGTTTGGGTGAATGAATGATAATGCGTTATAACAAATTTAGCGTTGCAAATAATGGAGTTTTCATCAAATTTGATGGAAATTGTGCAAATCATTTCTCTGATAAATATTGGCAAGTGAGTATCGAAGTTAACGGGGACGGCAGCCTACTTTGACTGTAGTTCTACGGGACCCTCGCAGTCAAAGTTACAACTTTATACGACTCTTATATCTGGGCAACTGGAAAAAGTCAAATAATTGAATTACCAGTAATTTGACTCAATCTGATATACTGACTATATCAATTATAGATACTAATTTGTGCGCAGACGGCTGATTGAACCCCGTACGTCTGAGTGTTGAACGGTTTTTTCCTAATTTTTATATTTCTAGGTGACATACATACCGGTCACTAGCTCAAGGCTTTTATTCGGTCAAATATGCGCGAAACCAGACAAACTCGACACGATACCGGCACACTGTAGACGGGTTATAAAAAAAACCTCACACGGAGAACTGCTCCGTGGCCTCTGATCGCGCCGAGCTCTTTAACTCTGACGCCTTTTCTGCCAATAAGTTTCAACTCAACCGTAAGAAAAAAAACACTTTGAGGAGAAATAACAGATAATTACAGCGAGAATCTACATCTATACCAAAAATAACAACTTTAAAGTCGTTCATTCAGCGCTAATAGAAGTTCCTCGGTTTTTAGACCCAATGACCTTGTCTATTAAGGATGTGTGGAAGATCATCACCCCCTCTGTAAGCCGTGGTTCGCGAGAATATAAAACTATTTCCAATGTGACATATTTCAATTCGGGAATAATCATGTTATTGTACGATGATGGTATAAGGTAAGATATACACAATCTATTCCGCCCGTAGTAAAGCGCACGTGCAGAGAGATATGCGTCAGCCAATCAGATACGTGCGTGGGAGTCGTTTTGTGAATGAAATGATTCAGCCGGTATAGTAAGAGTATAAATGGCAAATATGATATTAGCGATAGAACTCGCAGGACGGGTAACAACATATCTCTCTCTCTCAGACACTGACTACATCATTCCTTACATATATCAACGTAAAATCTTTATTTTATATGGACTGTTATCAATCAGTATGGAATTATACGAATTTATTCCAGCAAATATGTCCAGAAGTTACCACGGTAAGTTTTCTAATTAATATTTGTTTTTTTAAGATACTTTTACGTGCATTTTTTTCTTATTCTCGACTGGAGCTCGCGGAAATATCCGCCTCATTAAATGTTAATGCTGTTTAGAAAATAGTTTTTGTTTTTACAGTCTGTTCCGCAAGCAGTGCGTCTATTGTTATTCTTTCCGTCAATAACATTTTTTTAAAGTTATTTCGTGAAATATTTCTCCATATTCACATCAACTGCATTGCGTCACCTATTTAAAACATTGCATTTATTTCGAAATACAAATTTAAAAAAAACTCAAATTAATCAACCGCAATATTTGAAAAAAAATGCCAATTTCATTTCAAGTTATGAATCATTATAAAAATGCCTGGTATAAATAGATTGTTTAATGTTTTGTTTTAATATTCTAGGTATTTATGCCGTGCTAGTTTCCACGCTACTGATAGTAAATAGTACGATAGCAGTACCGTTCAGTCGGACCTCAACTCATGATATAGCATCGATTCCCAATAGCTCCCGCAATTCACAAACACCACCATCATCAGCACCGTCAGAAGCAGCCATTGCGTATCAGCAGCAAAAGCATTTCACGTTTTCAGGATTACATCAACAATTTCGTAAACTCTCAGGACGCTTTCTACGACACAGGGAACGCTTTGCGACTCCTAAGATACTGGTTTCAGTTTTACGCACTCGGCGGAGTATAGATCTCATGGATAGTATTATGTTAGAGAAGCAAATCAAATTGATCTCACAAGCAGTTCTTGATTTACAGTACAGATCCAACGATACGTATATTTACTATGTAAGTATATAACAGCACGTTCACCGTACCGCCCCCATTGACAGAGTTATGTTTTATGTAAGTGCCTGGAAAAACATCAACAAAATACCTATATATATATATATTTCTGTTGAACATTGAGGCGGTACTCAGCTCATGGGGTTATTGCACTCAAATGGTCTAATCGGACCATTTCCGCAGTCGGTGGGGGATGATGAGATGCTTTATCGTGTATGCTACCACGTACATGCAGACACGTAACTAATTGAGTTGGTTTGTTTTTTCTGTAGTGAGTTTTGCCCGACTTATTTGGATGATTTTTTGTGATCTATATATTCTAGTATAGACTAATTACATGTAGGTATGGCGCGTAGGAATGTGTATCTAACTATTGAACTGCTAGACGGATTTCCTTTTTACGTGCGAAATATCTTGAATTACATTTTACCAATATTTTTAGACTGACTTTCGAAACTTGCGTAATCACTGACAAAGAAAGATATGGCAATCATTTATTTTTGGCACGCGTTTCAATCGTGTTCTGTCTATTGAGCAAAATAGTTTTATTGATATTTCCAACAAAAGTAAAATTTCTCAATCAGCGAAAGGTCAAATCGTACAAACAGAGGTATTCACGCAAGAATGTCCCGGCAATGCCCATCAAACATTCAAATGTTTATGTATATATGTAACCTAAACGACACAATAATGTTTATAGCAAAACTGAAATAAACTCTTGATAATTGTGTCACAATTGCCTACTCAGTATTATATATATCTAAAAGCAGGCATTGCAAGTGTCATTGTATTACGAGTTAAAGTATAAATGCATATATACCAACCTTACATAAAAACAAGTTAGTTTGCGAAACAGACTCTAGAACGTACGTTAGTTAGCGAAACAGACTCGTAATCGTTCCTGGGGACAGTTCCACGGCAAGACTTGAATCCAAAAGTGGTGTTAGATTGGCAATTGAGAACCGAAATGAGCTTAGACTTAGTGTTAAATTTAGAACAAATAATGAGCTTAGAGTGGTCTTAAGTTGTCAGATTGGTTATAGAACCAAAATGAGCTTAGACTGGTCTTAAGTTGTAGGATTGGTTATAGAACCAAAATGAGTCGACTCGATAGAACGTTTTAAGACCTTACTGTGCACCTGGCCCCAGTTCTAAAAAGTCTTTCTCACCGAAGTGATAAACAAAATCTCTGTATCGTGACCAATTTATCATCTGACGGTGACACACAAATTAAGTCAAGATAGTTTTTTCTTTAATGAATCACCGGTATGAAAAACCTATTGTTCTAAATTTAGCATCATCACCCACCGAGCTGCGACAGCCCGGCTGGCGGCCCTGCGAGTTACCGACCGTGTCCGTCCAGTCCGAGAGTGAGAGTGACTCAGTCTAAAAACGAAGATATCTGCTGTTTGTTCGTGTCATGAATCACCTATATTAAATGACTTATTATAAACACAATCAGCGTAAACATTAGCTTCACGCGGATGTATTATTTATTTATATCAGCCGGTGGTAGTGAACATATCTACTATCAGCAATGTAAACATACTTCAATTAATGATACAAGTATATGTATACATATCGATGAGCTTCTAAATTGCGGTCAATGTCATTTGTCAACCGAAAACTTCGGAATCGGTGAGTCATATTCCTCATCGGATCCCGAAACAACCCTGGAACAACAACTCACACGTCTCTCGGTGTTACGTCTTTTTCAGAACATTATCTCACGCACTGATACTGAGAGTGAGTGAGAGGTTTTACCTAAAACAGGGATATTACCTAATCGTTCGTGGAAACACTGACTTGCAGCCGCTGCCGCCGTTCTCGAGTTTTGTCCAAATGATCAATATTCATCAGCGATGATTGCAGAGTATTACACCATCGGATTGATTACATCAGTATTCCCGAACCCCCGTCCTCGAGCTGTGACTGGTGACCGCTTCACCCGCATTAATTCGCATTTACTTTATTGATAGAAGATGAACAATATTGTAAATTAAGAAAACACCGGACCCGCTATCCACAGTGTGTGTGTGCGTTAAGACTTGACTCTGAAAAAAGTTCTGATTTTAACCTGAGTTATCTCAAGGTCCCAATTCCGCATTTGACTCAGAGTTAACTCGTTGAAAACGGACCAATCTTAACTCAGAGTTAACTCTAACTCACAACTGTGAAACAAGATCCTGGTCAACTTTTAACCTTAAAAGCCAGAAGCCCACACTTCGTATTACAGTCATTGTCAATTCTTGTCTTCAATTTCTTAATTGACGATGAACCAAAATTTTTGTAAAAGGGATTCAAACTTTGGGTGGAAAACTGAGGGTGGATAATTGAGGGTGGATAATTAGGGTGGATAATCGAGGGTAGAACATACTTCCATTCTTTCCTAGAAAATTTACAAGAACTTCATCAACCTAAAACTTTTCCAATTTTTTCAGACACACCATTTCAATTTCTACTATTTGAAATTTTTTATCAAATTGTTCATTCAAGATAGAGCTACGTGCGTGCGTGCGTGCGTGTGTGTGTGCGTGCGTGCAGTGCGTGATGACGAACACGTGGAAAGGTGTGCCTAAATCGGGTGGTTTTTTTTGTTTTCATTCAAGAAGTATATCGGTTTACAAGGGCGCGTTATTGCCGACCGAGGTGTAACGTTAAACTTAGACCCGGATCCACTCCACCTCCACGTTCTCCAGTTCGAGGTCGCAAACCTCGCGTCCTCCAAAGGATGGTTTAATCCAGGGATATTTCCATTAAATGGGAGTAATAACTAAAATTGGCCTTCTTTACGATAAGAAGTTCGCCTTTTTGACACGGCACTTTTAAATAGATGATTTTCAAAAGAATTTGTAACAAGTTATACATATCTAAATAGAATTAGTAAGGTACGCTCGCTTTCTTAGAAGAGTCTGGTTCTGAGCCCAGTTTCACAAAAAAAAGTTTAACTAAAATTTTTGCTGTAATTGCCATTGGTTACTTCGTATTTTCAATGAGGACAACAATTCAAACTTAACCGTTTTAGGCTTAAACTTTTTTGTGAAACTGGGCCCTGATCCTTGTTATGTTATCGTATGCTTGTTCGGTGTTTGTGTACCTTACAACGAAGCTGGGGTTTGATTTTGAAATCGGCAATCGGAATAAATCGTACTATAGTTGGATGTTTCGATCGAGGGTGTAACTGGACCCATTCCAGCATACACACACTCGAGTTGTTCGTCGTATAAAGGTTGCGCTCAGTGCAATAAGGGGCAGTTACTGACGGAGTGCACCGTAAAAACCTGACCGAGTGAAGAAAACTGCCTCTGACTCATTACATAAGAGAACAATGTAATCTCAGTCGCGTGCTTGCTGTCTAGTTTTAATTAAAATAAAAGCCTTAATTACCAATTAAGTAGACAGCGGTGGACATAAATTTAGACGGAATGACCTTAATGATGATCCCCGTGCCAGATAAATATCTCAATACTTCACGGTGGTCCAGGAGAACAACTTGGCGCGCGTTGCGTCAATTCATTTTGCTTCGTATTATTTTCAGATGAAAAAAATATTTGATAAATATCTATCGATTTTTTCTGACTGGTGACTGTTTGTTTTATTCATTCTCTGTTAGTTTATACCTTGTTAAAGATTAGGTTACGATGCTTCATGTTGTGATTTTGTTTTTTTCTACAGTGTCACCGACAAAGAGATCAAATTCCTAAAGATGCTTATCCATCCTGCGACGATTTTGCGCGGACGTTTGCGCAATATTTTGGTTTACCAGAAATAGTACCAGTGATATTGGACCACACTAATCCGACTGTTAATGATGACTTGGCTGTAAGTTATTCATTTTTAACTCATTTTACTATTTTAATCTCAGAGAAAAAAATGTAGAATTCTTTTCAGGTTAAAGAAAACCCGTAATATGAGGAAGAAAATATGAGAGTATTATGAGCTATTTTCAAAACCGTCTCATAATTGAGTGGACACGTCAAACACTAAGTAGTTCACTTCAGATTGAGGGTGTTTCTTCTCAATTTGAATTAGACGGTTACCTGTCTATTGAAACCGACTATCCGGTTACCACGTAACTAACCTTCAGTTCCACAGTTGTTAGAAATTAATTAAATATGTGGAACTGCAGATCCTGGAACTTGTTCCTCACAGTTCTGGAGTTAATATTTGACTAAGAGTCATCAAAAATGAATTGAATTTTAACTCGTCACAACCTTGGAAATCGGTGCAGAATTTTACCCAATTAAGTTTTTTTTCCACGGAAAGAAATTCACCCCTGATATTTGCCAATATTGACATAAGAATAAATAGAATATTGTAGACTGGTGTAGGCGTAAGCGATGGTCAAGTGCCGTATATTCACAAATAGATAATAGATCGCGTGTCAACGACGTCCCATTCCTCTCTCTCATTAACTATGTAACATTCTTGTCAAAATCGAGGATACAAGACTAGAAAACGACGTCTAAATATAGGAGGGAAATATGGATAAATCCATCAATGAGTTTCCGAAATGGTAGCAGCAGCAGCAGCAGCTCACGCAATACGAGTCACAGTTACCCCACCCCCTCCCCGGCATTCACTCCACCCCCTCCCTTTTCCAACTCTTATGCATATCTTCTTCAGCCTGGGTGTCCCTCATCTTGGAGTTTCAGTCTGATTACTTCAAACCCTCATCGACTAATTCATTGTTCCTCCATGATTAGAACAAATTCTGGAACAAATGTCGCCTTTTTGGCAAAATCATATAATGTTTCATGCACCTTCTCAAAAACCTTTCATATACAAAACCTTGTAAATTCATTTATGATAACATGTTTTCTGAACTGATTACACCAGTGTTTCTTACATCAGATATTGCGTGTCTTCCCGACCTGTAATTTTGAAATGCATTCATTCATTTAAAAGAGACAAATTGATGTAATTGCAGAAATGAATAAAACCTTGCCGCGTATGGGTCTTGCGCACCATGCATACAATCAGTATCTATTTAAAGATAAATACATCCAGGATTAGATATCTCAATGTCTTACTGCATAGTTAAATATATATATCATATGAAATGTACGTAAAGCTATTTTTCACACGGGATTTTGTTGTTTTTAAACTTTCAGATAGCGTTAAATAGCGGTTTGAGAGTGATGACTCAATACAAACATATAATAAATCGAGTCTATGAAATGGAACATCGAGTAGTTTGTACGTTATATACATTGGGCGGTAACCCGTGCCCGAGTCATACGTGTCCCGAAGGTGAAGTACATCATCCAAACCGGTTCTTGTGCGAGTTAGAGAAAGTCAGTCAACGAATTGAAGCCTTCCTTGCCAACCTTAAATATGTGGTAAGTCTTAATCCGTTGAAGAAACGGTTTGATAGCTTCCGTATAGAGTGTGGTTAGCGAGGACAGATTGGACTCGGTTCCAAACCGCAAATGGTTCGATGAACACAATGGTTGGTGGTATGATTGACATTTTGTCTGTTCGAAAAAAACAAAAGATATCGAATGAGTTTTGTTAAAACTACGGCAGCAGATGGTCATCGGGGACCAGACTCCTGCAGGGGTCGGTATAGATGTGGTTTTTGGGTTCCGATCAAATATAACGCGTTAATCTCACCGGACGAATCGTACGAAGCCTTTTTAGTTTAATCTGTTTATTTGCCAAGGTGTTTAAGGATGGTTGAGCAGTGGGCGCCACAATCATCTAACATCTGTACGTTTTAGCAACTTCTGTTGATGAGGGGATTGGTACTCGATGAATATGATGATTATTTTGGTATACATTACATCACACTCCGGTTTAATCTTCATCGTGTTTATTTTATCGTGAAAGTGTAAATTTTGTGGTTTTCTCGACAGAAGGGTTTAATGATATAAACCTACTTTCACACTCTGAGATCGGTCCCTACATGAGTACAAACACGAGGGCGCGTTTATGCAACGCCTTATTCTAGAGGACCTCAACAACTATTCGAAATACTTCACTCCGCATTCGTTATAATTTGTCATCATGATCATTGACCTTTTGTTAATAGGATAATGTTACGATATGTAATGCTCTCTCTCAAACACCCGCACATTGTCACAGATTCAATATGTATGAACACATTACATTCACAGGGAAGCTCAATTTTATGTATATTACATAAACGCTCCCATCACGCGAGGAGCTTGTGACAATCTGTAATAAACCGGGGAAATGCCTATTGGATTTTGTAATACGAGTTATTCATACAAATTCGGTGTTAAAATCTAGATTCCCCAATTGAAGACTAGAACTTGAATTATCATCTGGACCCAGTTCCACAGTTGTTCCACAGTTACACTTATTTGTGAGTTAGGATTTTACTTTAAAACATTCAAAATTAACTAATCTTTCACCCAGAGTTTTAACTGGCACAGCCACTGTCCAACTGGACAATTGACTTTGTTCGCTGAATGTCATCATCATTCCACCTGATTAGGAAACGGCCAAAACTTTACGGCATCAGTTAAATTATTTTTTGGAATTCTTCTCATAGACCATAAAGATATTTCATCATGTTGCGTTATCTTGCTTCAACGTTCTCACTGGGTATTTATTGATGATACTTTGCTGAATGACAATTTATTCATACTTCCATCGTATTCAATGCTTTCATTTTATCGTTTTAGATGCAAAATCTTGACGTAAAAATTGACGGATCGACGCTGAATTCCGAGGGCTACGTTCCGCCTAAGATAGACACTGAAAGCGCCCGTATGGCGTATACATTTGCTGCAATACACAGATTAGTGGACCAATCAGGACAACTGAAATACGATAGCGTTATTGAATGAAGGAATTGTTAAGTGTAAATCCATGATATGGTTAACATCCGATACGGCCACATTATCGGCTAGAAGTTCGTTTATCGCGAACCAGAAGCAGAAGAGCATGAGATCGTGAAATACTATCTTTCTCAATCGGGAAAAGGTGACAGAATAATAAGGGTCGACAGTAATGGTGGTGATGGTGAACACGTTGAAATCGCCGCCCGGTAGAACTTCCAAACTTTAACCTTTAAAACAACGAATTTTCGTGTTATAAACCGCGTAAGCTTAGTGACAGTAGCCGTTCATAGTTTTAGAGTTAATGGGCTTTAATTAAAGTAGTTATGTTCTCAACATGCATTTATAAAAGACAGTCTTGTTCCTCCGCTGGGTTCGGAATACGAACATTGTATTTTTGGGTTGTTATAGGATTTCAGGGATCATCTCTTAGTTTGAACCACCGCGTTTGAACAATGTTTAAATGAAAACTCGAATCTCACACGTTGTTTGTCTGTTTTACGTTAACGCTATTGCCACTTGAACTCATTGTCCAATCGTCGCAGAATCGATTAACGTCAAAAAATATCCGTTTATGTTTTGAGTGTATGATAAAATTTGAAAGCTGATCAAATTTTATAAAGACTGGTGGAGACAGATTCAGTAGATTTTATCATTTCCCTTCAGTGCAATCTGTTTATGTTGGAAGAATACTAAACAAACTAAGGCTAATTCTATAACATTCTAACTAAAATTGCCACATCTGAAAAATGTCATTTATGTTTATCCATCCGGAAATAGTAGTGCAAGGCATGTTTAACATATTTTGGGATTTTTAAGATATTTTCTAATTGGCAGCCATCTAGATTAAGGTCAGTCAGATGAGAAACCACGTTATGTACAAATGGCCAAAGTTCAAAGAATAGAAATCCGTTTTATAGGGCCGTATTTAGCGGGGGGGGGGGGGATTTTGGAAAAGTGCCCTTTTTCCAAATATTGTTGTTATATCAACTGCCCTTTTTCGGGTATCTCTGCCCCCCCTAAAATTAAAATGCTACGGCTCAGGATGTTCTACTGAAGATAGATTTAAGTATTGGCCCGAGCATTGGCCGCGAGATGGCTGGCCCTACCGCGAGATGGCTGGCCCTACCGCGAGATGGCTGGCCCTACCGCGAGATGGGTGGCCCTACCGCGAGATGGCTGGCCCTACCGCGAGATGGCTGGCCCTACCGCGAGATGGCTGGCCCTACACGTGAGATGGCTGGCCCTACACGCGAGATGGCTGGCCCTACACGCGAGATGGCTGGCCCTACACGCGAGATGGCTGGCCATCCTGGTGGTTCTAAAAGCCTGTATTCTCCAAGTTATTGATGAATCTCGGCGATAATTTTCAGGCAGCATTTATTTTTGTCGTTTTGTTACTCGTATTTATGTATATTTAATACTAACTTATTGCCAGCTTAAAGTGTATGTGTGTGTGTATGGTACGTGTGTTATAATAATATAACGACAAATGACTTCAAAGCGTCAGTCTTTATCTATTTATAATGTATTGTACAAGAAGTAACTAAATGTACTATTCTTTACGAAGGATCCGTGAAGCTGAGACAATCAGAGTCAGTGTATTTATATGTATAAACCATCTCGGATTGTCGAGCCCATTCCTGTCGTCATTGCAACCGACTCAATTATACTATTAATTATAAGAACGATGTTTGAGTAGGTGTCGCGTCGGTCTAATACTAAACTACAGTAGAACTCGTTTCATTCGGATTTTTAAATCCGGATTTTCATTAATAAATTCGGATGAAATATTCGGTACATTTAAAACCTGGAACCGTGTTATTCATAATTCGAATTTTGCTTAATTCGAAGAAATCT
Source organism: Tubulanus polymorphus (assembly GCF_964204645.1). NCBI lineage: Eukaryota > Metazoa > Nemertea > Palaeonemertea > Tubulaniformes > Tubulanidae > Tubulanus > Tubulanus polymorphus. Next base: position 31,053,406 of record NC_134026.1, on the reverse strand, counting down.
GGGGGCGGTCCTCGAGTCATCCGGATTAAGTTAGTTTTACTGTAGCACAATTTTGTTGCTCGAATTCCTAAAGAGTTTGAAGTATCGAAGCTTCTTTATAATTGATGAATTGCGGCCGGTCAGATGTGAAAGCTGAATGTATGAATGAGTTAATATTAAAGTGTTCTGAACTAACGCGATCCGGATGTATTTTACTTATCTATAGTTTCAGAGATAAACTGCCGGTAGTTTTTGAACCCGAACAAACGATTAATTGAGTTGATATAGTTAGATATATCGCGTTGAAGACAGACTTAAAAGTGAAAGATAAACTGCTATTGATGTTTGAGGTGGAAAAAATACGCTCTTCAATTCTTCGTTTGTTCTTGATAAACCTTCGTTTTTTGTTGTTTAAAAAATGTTTGAGACACACAAAGAACTAAAACGCTATAATGATGTGCGTGCTTCATAGTTTATCATGAAATGTTGATATTTACGGCTAGTGTTTTTCATTCATACGTCAATGAACTTAGTGACTCCTTAAACTGTACGTGCGTTACCCGAGGTAGCGATCTTTCCTTTCATTACAAATCATTTATATATTCTGTAAATCAGGGGCCAGTTTCATGAAAAAGAAACGGGTATTCTAAAGAAAAAATCGGATAGGTTTTTGAATTATTGTCCCGATTCAGCGCATGAAGTAACCAAAATGGCGACTTAACCAAAGACTAGAGTTTATATATGAGACTGGTTCCCGGTGTGAAATATCAGCTTTATGTTTGAACCGCTGATGCGTGTATTTTGGTATGTTTGCTGGATAGTTTAATTTGTTGTAGCTTTGTTTGACAAATTGTTCTTAACTTTGCCCTGATGCATCCATTGAAGGTTTCTTCTATCTGTCAAATTTTCAAAAATGTTTAAGCCCCTCTTTGATGGTATATCGGGTCTATATGAAGATGTTCTGATAATTCCGAATTTCACAAATTGATATAGTACGTGACGTCTCTGCGTGCTCTCTCGGAATCGAACACAACTGCTAAACTGAATTAAAAAGTCGAAGTTGACGGCCATCTTACGTCCAATGTGACGTGTGAACAGTAACGGTGACGTCCGCGCATAACCTCGGCAGGGATTCGATCTGGCCATCAGGTTCGAATCCCAGTCGACGACCTACCTATGAGAATCTTTTAGGCTATTGTATGAAAATCTTGAATCATGGATGGAAATGCATCACTGGCAAGCGATGTTTGTGTCGTATTGCGTTAGTTTTACTTGTGTAAAATCTCATGTAAGAATTTTTTATTTTCTATTTTTATACGGGGAGAGAGATTGTCAATGATCAGATTGGTGAGGTATAATAATACACGTTACTGAATCAGTTTCATGTCTGTGATATCATTATATATATTATATATATGAATATAAATAATAACTATAATTATTATAATTATTGATTATAACATAAAAACAACCAATATAAATTATTAGTGACATTAATTTGTGAGATTGATTTGTTTTATTTTTGTCTTGAAAGCGGCACAATTTCACCTTGGTTTGAATGTGTGGATTGGAATAGGTTTATCTAAATCTCGATCAGTTTCAGTCACATCAACGAGATATTCAGATGCCTTACTCATACATCTTCACCTGTCAAGGGATTCGAACCCACTACGCTAAAGCTGTTCCCCGAACCCCTTGACCTCACGAGTCGTTGGAGTCGTTACTAGCCGACCAGAATCCGGTCGTACCGATCACAGTTCTTGTAACAAACCGACAGTAGACTTCTGTTTGTTTTCCCGTTAAATGGACCAATCAGCGAACGTTTTACCGAACAAGGAAGTATTTCGCAAATCGATATATGACGTCATGCGCAACAGCGCCAGTAATGAAATCACGCTTCGTGAGGCCAGGGGGCTGGTGGAAGCGAGTTCGGGAGTGATACTGGACCCCTGGCAAGCGAGGATGTACTCATAGGACTTACATCAAAATTGTTTTAATATCAGTCGCGGGACTCGGAGTCAGCCGTTCATCAGTGTCACAGGACCAATTCTTGTGCCGATTATAACGGCGTTGCTACCATCCAAAAAGTTACCAAGTTCAACAGAACATCCATCATTTTAATAGTTAAGATGAAATAAATGGCCTAGCAAACTCTGTGGGAGTTCTACCAACTAAAATGGGGCGGCGCGCTCACCATTGGTCGCAAACTCATTTAGAACCATTAGACAAAAGGTACACTTGTACCAGAGCAAATCACCCGCTTATCGCTGAAATGACCGTATGGTGCTGCCACCAAATTTCTCGGCGTGGTTTTTGTCAACGAAAATTTTGTCCGGCCCGATGTCACCATCCTCGCTTGCTAGGGGTCGATTGGCGGGAGCATTCAAACCCTGGGAAGCGAATATCTCATTCCACATTATTTCTAATGTATACGATAGATGGCGTACGAGTCACATTTGGTCCCTCGAGCAGTACAATGAAGAATTGAACTCAAACATATTTTTTTTTATGTACCGATATAAATCTATTTTTTTCAGTTTTTCAATACAAAGGTTAAAACTCTTTATCAAAACATTTCAATCTTTACTCATGTATTTTACACAAAGATTCATGCACAAACTATATCCAATACAATAACATGCAATTATTGCCGGTTACATTCGAGGAAAGCACAGAAAAAAATAAGATAGTTGAAATAATAAACTAAAATTTGTTATAACTTTCTGAGCGGTTGCTCTAACCATGGACGTATAAACTAGTCTAGTTTATACGTCCATGCTCTAACTATGATTCCATATTGATATTGAACACGATCAACCTTGATGCTTACGCTGTCATTGTTGCGACAATCATGATGTCGACGATTTTGACTTACACGACTAACATGAAAGTTATGAAACGACTTATCCGAACAACGACTTAATCAAGCTGGAATAACAGTAAAAAAACAGTGACTAGCAAGATAAAAACCCACTATCTACAGATTAAAAGAATTTAAAAACAAGAATTTATTTATTCAATCTAAAATATATATAAGACACGACGTTCTCACACCTGACGATGATCTCTAGGGTGAGGAGATCGAAACGTCGTGTATTCTATATATTTTAGATTGAATAAATAAATTCTTGTTCTTAAATTCTTTTAATCTGTAGATGGTGGGTTTTTATCTTATTATCCGTTCACCACGTTTGAGTGCACAGGTTATCGTTCTACGGTGACTAGTGTTTTATGTACATCCACAATGAAATTGTGTATTAGTTCTCTTCACATTTTGATAACTGCATCCAACACAACCAGTATGATACCATTTATCACAATCATCGCATTGAACCTACGTAGAAATATATATATACAATATCTCAATTAGTTCATAAGGCATACCAGTGGTACGGGTATATGCCAATAAGGAATTCAGTTTTAGTAAACCTGGGCTGGGGTTCATAAACGTGGAAGCAAAATAGTCCCTGGGAACATTTTGAAATTTGTGAGTTATAACCATGGTGTTACTATGGTGGTAGTCACCCAAATTTAGGAGTTATCCCTAGGGATAACTTTGATACTCAGTCTATGAAACCGGGCTCTGGATTATAAACTCTCTACTCTCTACAGGTTTACATATTATTCTGGAATAGGTAGAGCATATCTAGGTCCCCAGATTACAAACTCTCTATTGGTTGAAATGGATGCGCCAGAAGAGTATTCCCAAATCAGAGACCAATTGAAACCTGGCTTTCAATACCGCAGTATCTAATAGAGAAGAATCTCACCTACCCATGTAATGTGGTCTCCAACTGGACTATCACAATCGATATATGAACACTTGCCGTCTGAGTAATAACGAGATTCATCGGTTTTCGGTTTTTTACTCGCTGAACCTAAGGATTAACAGGTACCGATTAGTGTCATTAAAATCTCCCAGATGGAAGCACTTTCTCTCAGAACTGGAGATAATGAAATACCTGAGTTTTTGCGAGGTCTTCCGGGACGTTTCTTGTGATGAGAATCCTGCGCCGAAGATGAACAAACAGTCAGTTTTTTACTTTTGACCGCCGACTGCGTACCGGTATTACCGGTATTAGGTTTCAGTACGGTTTTGTCGGTTTGTTGTGGTTCTAATACCGAGTCAGGATTATTGACAACTTCTTCAATAACTAGATCTATTGAAGACGTTTGTTGTCGGACAGGTTTTGAATTATCAGCTGCTTCTATAGAAAATATAAACAAATAAATATCATCCAGTTTCACAATTTTTCTTGAATTTGACTAGTTGTCAATACAACAATGAATTGTTCCGACTCTGAGCAGAGTCTACAGTAGTTTAATTCCTAAGTTGTTTTTAGACTCTCGATTCAAATTTTGACCACGAACCGTGGAACCGAGATAAAACTGAAACAACGCAGGTTCAAATTGAACGTACTTTCAATGAATATATCTTCGTCACTAGATAAGGAATAATCATTATCCTCTGGATGGAAATTATCGATTGCTTGTGAAGCCAGCGCCGTAAGACAATCTGTAAATCAATATACAATAAAGAGTTTGAATGAATAAATCTGACATCCGAGTTGTTCGGAAGAATGAATTCGATATAAAATACCATCAGTATCGGTTCCAGTATTCTCTTTTCCCGACACATTTCTGAAATCAGCAAATTTTACATGAAACAATAATCCACGAGTGAAACTGATTTTATCTTAAACTAGAATTACGCATTCGCCTTGTTATTCATTATCCCCAAATTAACTTTAAAATAACTTGCATAGTTTTTCTTTCGATCTGGATCCAGTTCCACATTTCTGAGTTAAATTTGACTCTAGAGTTAAAACATCGAAAATGAACTGATTTTAACTCGGAGTTAACTCACAACAGTGGAACCGGGCCCAGGGCCCAGTTTCACAAAAAGGTTTAACTCTGAAATCGATTTAATTTCTTCATTGATTCAGTTTATCGTAGATCGATTTGGGCCCTGGGGTTTTTCCAGACTAAACTTACCGTAGATCTTTAGTGGGATTATCTTTGTCATTCAGAGATATAGCACACTTCGGTTGATATAAATCATTAATTTCCACAGGTATTGATTCGTGTTTTAATCTGTCTAATACTGGTATGACCGGACTATCGGGTAGTGTGTCTAATAGCGGTATCACTGGACTACTCGGTACCGTATCTAATAAAGGTATCACCGGACTACCGAGTTGTAGCGGACTAGAACCTGTAGCTTCATGTTTATAAACATTCTGCAGATCGATCAGAGGTGTAGAATGGGGTATAATCGCGTGTTTCACGTCCGACGAAGGTGAAGGTCGTGTTGAATTTACGAAGTCATTGTACATGTGAACTTTAGGAATAATCGGCGGTAATTCTACGGGAATATCCCAAATATTTTTAGTCGATTCGGTTTTTAGTCCGTTTTTCGCAGATTTAACTTCACTGTACTGAAAATAATCGAAATAACAAATAATTCATTTCATATCGAATGAAGATTTTAACCTTATTCAAGCGTTACTTTTCAAAGTATTCAAATTATTTAGACATAACAAACCGAGAGAGATGGCTCCTCCCTTACAACTCTTCTCATCGGAGAGGAGTCTAACTCTTACCAGGAATGTGAACTCAGTCAGCGGTTGAGGACAGTAAGCTCCTTTTTTCATTTTAAAACCTTGCACGTGGCCGAACTTAATAACATCTCCCTCAACGAGCGTGCATGGACCGGCGAGCTGAAATTCATCGCAGAACATCTGAATATTTATTGCATTTCTATCAGATACAGTTCAATTAACCCTTTCAGTGCGTCTACCCCGCAGCGCGGTGTGTCTACACCACAGCGCGGTGTATAAATCAGCGATGACTGGTGTATTGATAGTTATTTGTGTTCATTTCTTATCCTTATTGAAACGTAGCAGCACCTGTCAAAAATAGTGAAATATTTGTAACTAAGAATACACAGCACTGCGGTGTGTCTACACCACAGTGCAGTGTATAACTCAGTGATGACTTCGCTATTAGTGATCATTTCTTATCCTTATTGAAAGATGGCAGCACCTGTCAAAAATAGTGAAATACTTGTAACTAAGGATACACCGCACAGCGGTGTAGATGCTAAAGCGGCATGTCCATTATCTTACCCACTAGTAGGGTACAATTTTCAAATTATCTCCAGCATTTTACGGGTATTCAATTAGTCAGCGCTGAAAGCGTTAAATCAAGATTTGAAAATTACCTTCACATCATTAACGTAAGTTCCGTTTAAACTCAAATCAGTCAAAACGTAATAAACTTTCTCATCGATAATAGATCGTGTGAATTTCGCATGATTTCTCGAGATGAAGTTTTTCAGCTGCGACGAATCTAAATAGATATCGTTTTCTAAACTTCGTCCGACTGATATTTCAGATTCATTTAAACTGTAAGGGATTAAAAACAAACAGTAGTGTCAGTTAATCAGTCAGTATGAAGCAACTCACACCCACTAGGCCTTAGGGCTCTTAACCAGAGTTAAAGCAGTGGCGTGGGAAGTGCAGCGTCAGAAGCAAAAAAAATTTTTTTAAATATCATGTTTTGAAAAAATTGAAGTAAATTCACCGCTGCAATGTTAGCTGTAAAAAATCGTCAATTAACAGCAGCAATCAAAAACTGCTTTAAACAGTACCTACTACAACTCTGATACGGTACCCGTCACGTTAAGTTTTTAATAGAGACTTCAATACTTAAACTTGTCAATCAATAAGTTCTCCAGCATTACCTCATCAAGTTTGTGACACGTTCTATGGTTGATGGTAAACCGATTCTTCTTAACTGGAACATTTTCATAACAAGTGACGCTGTTTACTACAATCCATTATAACTCAGTTACAACCTACATTCACTGTCCTTCCCCACAGCCTCCCGACCCAGCAACGTCAAAAACAAGGCCAGCCAGCAGAAGCTGATTGATGATAGGCCATAAATTAGAGTCAGATTTTGTTCTTTAAATGAACACGGTGTCGGTGTTCTCCTCCTCCGGGATCGGGCGCTGGCTGCAACTTTGGCTTCTATCAATTTCAGTATATTTCTTTTTTGACGATTTTATCCTCAAAACTTTCTTTCCATCCTTGAAAAATCCGCGTATATCTCGGTCGACACTAGGTGGCGATACGAGTTTGGAGAGACTGGTTACCGTTTTCTACACGTAACCAGTCTTTGGTTTGGACTGTTCCGAGTGTCGCCGAAGTGGGTTGGCTCCGAGATAATCCAACTCTGCACAATATGCGCACTTGTATCCCGGCTGAAGGTCGTTGCGTATGTCTAATTTAATGATAATGAATCGATGAAGCGATTTGATTCACTCTCCTCTCCTCTGATTTCTGTTGTGACCAAGCTGAAATATATCGAGGTCAATATCTCATATTATGATTTTTATCAAATTCAAGCAGATACTAAGGCCAAAACCGTAGGCCCATGGAGGATAAAGCAAGGCGGATCACCGAAACGAAAAACATCTCCACGTTTCATCTATTCTAACAAACAACAACCAAGCAAGGAAAGCAGCAGCATCACTATCTATCATAAGCAGCCGCGATCTGTCGTCCTTCTTTTCTCTGTAGTACCCTTCACTCTCCCAAACATTTCCTCTCGCGCCCTCACCTCTCACGCCCTCACCTCTCGTGCCCCCACCTTTGCACCCTCACCTCTCGCACCCTCACCTCTTGTGCCGTTTGGCGAGTATTTATTGGATTGTGCTGTGTGCATCATCTGTACGTTGATTAATAAGCACCTTGTCCATAATAATATATTAGTATGAGATGATGATCGATATTGGTGCCATTAATAAAATCCAATTTCATAACATATTGGGTCCAACAAATGTTACAAAGTCTAGAAGTGCCCCCTACTCTGGTCTATAGTAGGCCTAAACTGATTTCTGATTACTACCAGATGATCTGATGAGATCTAAAAAACAACAGCTAGATACAAGGCTACCACTCGGCCCCTGCCCCTGTGAATGGCCCCAACATCGGACAAGTTTTAATTTTCTCATTTCATTTCAGATGATTATTTGAAGTTGTTGATGCGATGATGATGTCTAATGAAGATGAGATAGATTTTATATTAACCGGTGACTGTTCAGATTCAGGTAAAGCTCTTATTTTTTCCCAATTCAACTTTTCTGTTTTAATTCCGAAAAAGTCCTGATTTTATTTCCATGGTAATTATTGTTTCCGTAGTAATGACATGTGTGTAGCCTAATGGATTCTGTTAAGGGAATTTTCTGAAAAAGAAAATGGGCACAATTTTTTCGAAAATTATTCAAAAAAGTATTTCTGTCTAAAATGGCTATTGCTGCCAGTTAATCTTTCTTTGTTAAGAATTGTTAAGACCCTCAGACCCCAGACCTGTGAGCAGGATGGATCCAGTCCAAATTTGATTTGCAACCATAGTACCAACAGAAAAGAACAAAAAAGGCACCAAAAACAGATAATCAACTAATCATTCTCGATTCCTGTTAATAGAGCTTCATAGGGTATACTTCACTTTAGTTATAGTTAATTCTTAATTCTGAAAAATTGCATAAAGTGGGCATAGAAAAGGAGATCATGATCTATATTTAAAAAGACACCAGATATCCCGACAATGACCATAGTATGTACCGGTACTCCCTGAACTAACACAGTATGACACTGATAGGTTGATTACCACTCCGTCCATTTTGTAAAGATAATATAAGAACCCCACAATAAGAATAAAAAGATAGTTCTCCAGTTTGCTCTGCTTGAAATGTGTTTAGTTTGTTAAGTGTTCGTATGTTGTATGTACCCTTAGTTTGTATAATCACATCTTATTTACTCAATTTGTCCCTTTGTTCTGGATTGAGATATTTACATATATATCTAATAATTGTGTGATAACGCTAATATTCCTGAAGATGACTTTATGAAGACTGTATATTTCAACAGTAGTTTATTTTCTCGTGTTGATCAACTCTCCGCATAACGTAAATCGTGTGCAGTATTACAAATATCGTGCCTTGTTTTGTGGAACTGTGACTGGGATTAGAAACGGAATGTTGACTTTGAATATATACGAGTAAACACAGACAGACAGGCAGACAGGCAGGCAGGCAGGCAGGCAGGCAGGCAGGCAGGCAGGCAGGCAGGCAGGCAGGCAGGCAGGCAGGCAGGCAGGCAGGCAGGCAGGCAGGCAGGCAGGCAGGCAGGCAGGCAGGCAGGCAGGCAGACAGGCAGACAGGCAGACAGACAGACTATTAGGATTTAGTTGAAACTTTGAATAAATCATTAACATTTCGGACTTCTTTTAATCAAATTATTGTGGGATTTTTATACAGAGTGATAGATGTAATATTGAATAAGCGTGCTGCGTACCGGTGGGTTACATATGTTACCAACTGATTAATATTGTGTCAGTGTCACATACAAAACACGTACTGACTGCACACATTACGGATTATTTTTTGAGACTATCTTTATGTTAGTCGTCTAGTCTTATAAAGTATGAATTTTACAAAGTGAATAAGAGAGAATAAACCTGTAAAGGATTATCATAAAATGACATCGACGAAGGAGAAAGGTAGGGATACACAACTGCCGCAGTAGACTCGCGTGAATGGGGCTCACATTTCAAAATGCGTAACAAACAAAATCTTAAAATACGTTTTGGTTTTTATTTCGTGTCTTTTCAGGGAATTTTTGAGGGGATTTGAAACATAAATCGGAAGATTTTCATTTCACGCGAATTAAGAGCGAAATGGAAGATTTGTACGCGATATTGAAATGTGATTCCGGCGCGAGTAAAGAAACGTTAAAACAATCGTATCAGAAACTAGTGCTTGAATTTCATCCGGATAAACGCGATAGAAAAGACGATCGCGATTTGACCGAACGACAACTGAGTGAACTCCGCGATGAATTCGTCGCCATCGACAAAGCTTGGAAAATATTACGAGACGAGGAGATGAGGAATAAATACGACGCCGCTTGGAGTCAAAGATGCCTCGCGCAGAAATTCCCGATTCAGGATACAATTTCATTGTCAGAATTTGACGTCGTTGCCGATGACGACGATGTTTTAGTTTATCCGTGTAGATGCGGAGGGTTTTATACATTAAACGATTGTGATAAACAGTTTTCTGTTGATATCGTCTGCTGTTGTTCGTGTTCATTAAGCGTTCGAGTTCTTTACGACGATCAAAATTGACTATTCATAGATATTGAAATAATCAAAGTCATTTTCATGAACATTTTTGTAAAAAACTATTTCTTTATTTAGCCATTGAGTTGTTTGTAACATCATGTCCTTTCACTGGCCAGAAAAACTCGGGGAATTCGAAATTGACCTCGTGTTTCTTTATCATATACGAGATTCAAAGAAAAATGAATTGTTACATTTCAAACCTTGAAATAAAAATTGAGTTATTAAGCTTAAAAGTTGAGTTAACCTTGAGTTAATAAGTAATGAAATGATTTAATCTCATCAGGAATGATGGTCGTAAGATCTTTTACTCTATTTCTTGTTACTCAATGTAATGTGTTTAATATCAGCCTTAGTAACTTTCCTTTGGTCCAAACGCTAAAACGTGAATTTAGAAATAGATGATTTTCACATTGAATTGTAATAATAACTTTATTTCTTCAACATAATAAACAAGATGATGATGAAATTGTTATAATGCAATACACAATGGAATGGTCACCGAACAACTCCAGTGGCTGAATTCTAAAAGAGGCCTCATCAATTCATCAAAAATAACTCGTTTACAAATGTACTATTGAAGTTCAGTCGCTCATTGTTTTCGATCATATATGTGGAAATTTGATTCTTACAGACGGAGGGTTAAAAAACTGATAACAACACGAGCCCTAACAGCTGTTATTTGATTGTAGGCTCCCAGTATTGAAGACTCTTATTCACATCTGTCGTTCTATATTGCATTAGATATCTGAAATAAATCATTAAATTCAATAAAAGCCAATCATTATTTTCTATCATTGTTTTTTTACCCAGGAGAAGAATTTTTGAAAGATTTTAGAATTCTGATTGGATTTTTTATTTGCAATTAATGAATATTTATGAAATATCAACAAAAGAATGAACAAACATAAGATAAATTCGTACAGTAGGCTTTGCTCAAGTCGAATCAGTTTTGGACATAATTTGGCTCGAGAGTTATATCCAGGTTGGACAGTACAAGTATATATTTCATATACAGGGTCAAAACAGTATATATTCTTTGTAGTTAGCCTACCGAGATTATTACTGAGTTATTGTCAGTGCTGAAATATTGTTTGAATAACTGCTGTACTCTAAGAATGACAGATGTTCAGCAGTAGCTCTGTACAATGATTCCTGTGGAAGTAATAGAGCATTTGAAAAAGGAATTGAGTATTTGAAAAAGGAATAGAGTATTTCTATGGGATAAACTGGAGTTCGTTCGATGGATCTTACTGATGTTACTGGTATGTGAAATAAAATGCAAATTGATGCTTCAGTCGTTGTAGTTGTAATGATCATTATTGTCAACGACTGATCCAAATTATGACTTACACTCAGTAAATTGAATAAGACTCAAAATAGAGATGACTTCAGTGATGTGACTACATAATCCAAATGATGACTTAAATGTAGAAATACTAGGACTAGAGATGACATCAGTAATGTGATGAATTATCCAAATTATGATTTACATTTAGTAAATTGAATGAGGAAATTTTCAAAATAGGACAAAAAATAGAGACCATTTAGGTTAATGAGCCGACTTATACAATGATGACTTAATCGAGTTTAAATTTGATATTAAATCTGTCTCATATTGTCATATTCAGGATGGATTATTTCAGTGTATTATTTCTGTTGTATATTTCTAGCTGGTTTACTACAAGATCCACAATTACAGTATGGATCGGATGAAATCGAATTACAAAATACACCGACGGATTATCAGGAGTTACAACTACCCCCTAAATCTCAGAGGATCACATCCTACGTTATCGGCGCGTCTTTCATGGCAGCTCTTGGTGGTGTGTTATTCGGCTATGATGTTGGTAAGTTATATAAACCGGAGCCGGTTGCATAGTCATGGCTTAGACTTAAGCCCAGTCTAAAAATATCTTAGTTCTATAGCCAATCTAACAACTTAACCCCAGTCTTAAGATTTAAGACCACTTTTGGACTTAAGTCACGACTGTGCAACTGGCCCCTGGTTCCTCAAGTCGAGTCTACCGTAGTATTACAGAGTATTGTAGCATCTCATACAGTTGAACTCTACAGCTGAGCGCAGGATTTAAAACTTATCATAAGATATTTATTCTATTTGAAGGTATAATATCTGGTGCGTTGTTACAACTAAAGGTGGCGTTTTCATTGAATTGTTTCCAGCGTGAGATGGTCGTCAGTTCGATGCTGATCGGGGCAGTTGTTAGTTCTATATTTGGAGGTAACTAGAATTCCACCTGTAGCACAGGTTGTTGCTCTAGACCAGATCAGCGGTCGTCGTGGATCTCCCTTTACTGCATTTGGCCATTCAAAAAATGCAGGATCCAGTTCCACAGTTGTGAGTTAGAGTTAACTCTGAACTCAGGATCCAGTTCCACAGTTGTGAGTTAGAGTTAACTCTGAACTCAAGATCCAGTTCCACAGTTGTGAGTTAGAGTTTACTCTGAACTCTGGATCCAGTTCCACAGTTTTGATTTAGAGTTTACTCTGAACTCACAACTATGAAACTTGATCCTGATTCAGGGCATAAACTCCACACATTTTAAACTTAATCCAAAATGAGCATAATGCAACACCATTGATCCACCTGTTGTGAGTTAGAGTTAGGATCCAGTTCCACTGTGAGTGAACTCAGGACCCCTTAACCCACCCCCTGCTGACTGAAGTAGAATCGTATTTTTAACGCAGACCTGTGGAACTCTTCTATTTCTAGGTTTTATAATTGATTATTGGGGCCGAAGACGAACAATAATTCTGAATTCTATAGTGTTTATTATCGGTGCTATCATTCTAGTCATTTCTCCTTCCTTTCTGTCCCTGGTAAGTTTTCAAACCCATCTTTCATTGTCATAAATCAATATTATTCACTACAGTTTGTGGCAATGGCTGTGTTTCTATTACAGGTAGTGGGGAGATTTATTTTAGGTTTAGCAGTATCATTATCTGCTATAGGCGAATGTATTTACATATCAGAAATAGCTCCTGCTGTAAGTAATTAGAGCATTAATTCAAAAACATCTGTTACAATTTCGTATTTTAGAATGAATGATGAATTTTGTATTGAGTCGATTGAATGCGAACTGTTTTCTATTGAACAGAATAAACGAGGTTTATTGGTCACATTTAATGAACTCGGTATAACAGTCGGGCTTCTGTTAGCGTATGTTGTTAACTATGGATTTATCAATAAAACAGATGGATGGTGAGTGTTTAATTATTCCTATATGAATCAATAATATTGATTTAATGTTCGTGTTTGTTATGAATTGTTATATGATTTTGTAGGAAGTACATGTTTGGATTATCGATGATACCTGCCGTTGTTCAGGGGATAGGAATGTTCTTTCTCCCCTCGAGTCCAAGATTTTTGCTTTTACAGAAAAAAGATCAAGAGGTCAGAATCAAAACAGTCAAAAATCATTTTGATAAGTCGTCTCTATTTTTGAGTCCTTATTTTATTTCAAATTCAATTTACTAAGCGTAAGTCGTTATCAATCGTTATCAAGTTAAGTCGACTAAAATCGTCTCTATGTTTGAGTCCCAATTTGTATTTCCCAATTCAATTAACTAAGTGTAAATCATCATTTGGATTATTAAGTCATCAACATAATGTTTATTCCAATTACGACAACTTGAGCTGCAAGTTTCACTGTATACATAGGGAAAGCTCTTTCAAATCAGAAGTCTTCTTCAGGCTGAATTAAGACTTTTTGAGACCTAATCTCTAATTCAGTGCACCAAGTTAAAGTTGTCTTTTGAATGAGTAGTTAACATGATACCGGGTAATCGTCCCAACGATGATGACTCACTGTATATGGGGGGGGGGGGGGGGGAAGTTCTCTCACTTGTATCAGTAATGATGATGTTTTGATTTCAGGCTGAAGTTGTACTACAGAAATTAAGAGGAGAATCAGATGTATCGGCTGAACTCAAAACAATGAAACTCGGAATCACTATCGAACAGGTTTCTATCTATCTACAGTATCTGTATTAGTGTTTATAAATCAATAGATACCGTTATCTTTTTAACTGATGTCTTGTTTCGTTTTTAGAATCATGGTGTATGTGATCTATTTAGCTCAACTGATAATATGAGGGGTAGAATGTTTATTGGAGCTGGACTGGTATTCCTAGCACAGGTATCTATTTCTGGTCAATATTCTTTAAATACTGGGTGTGAACTATGATGGTATCAGTCTGCTGCCTGGACAAAATGTACCAACCCCCAAGTCTGGATTGTGCAATCCTCAGCCATTTAATGTCTCCTTCCTATTTTTGATCGTCCACACATTTCACATGTGTTAAGGACTTGACCTGAAACATCAAAAATGAACTACAAACACCAGATATTGGACATTTTATCAACACTCTTTCAAAAACTGATCGTCCACACTTCACATGTGTTCAGTGCTTCACCTGAGACATTTCTAATGGAAAATGAACTACAAAAACCAGACATTTTCAAAAACTGATCATCCATTGATTCTAACTGAGTTTTAATTGTTTTATTTCAGTTCAGCGGTCAGCCTAATGTATTATATTACGCTCCTACTATTTATCAATCGTTGGGTTTCGAATCAAATCTAGCTGCAACATTAGCGACAGTTGGTCTGGGCATCGTCAAGGTAAACTATCAATAATTACATTGAAAACTCGCCGATTATGGAGTCAGTTGTGACTATGATTATGGCGATTATTGACTTGAAATCATGACTTAGACTTAAATTGAATTGGAAATACAAACTGAGATTCAAATATAGACATGACTTCAGTGGTGTGACGACTGAGCGAATTGGACTTGAAATTAATGTTATGGGATCATTTATTTATTACGTACGCATGAAATTTGACTTTTTCAACCCCCCTCCCCCCATGTACGCAGAATCGGCCATTTTTTCATATACATTAAACATTACAGTACGCAATTGCACTGACCCCTTCCCCTACCCTAATGTGTACGTAATAAATGAATGATCCCTAATGTACCGTATTTCCTATAGATCCAGTCTCATCACAAAAATGATTAACTCTTAAATCGATTAGAACTAGATTAATGAGGAAATGAAATGAAATAAGAGTTTAACAAGGAGATTTTTTTGTGAAACTGTTCCCTGTAAAGGATCAAAAATCTAACGCATGATTTTCATTGATATTTCAGTTTATAGCTACTGTAGTGTCTCTGTCGTTGTTTGACAAGGCTGGAAGACGTAAATTCTTACTGTCCGGATCAACGTTAATGGCTTTAAGTATTTTCATTCTCGGGATCGTTACATTTACTTTACAACAAGTCGAGGATGTGTCGGTCATTTGTCACGATGGAGTTACTATGATACCAGTCAATAGAACTATCGGTTCAAACATCAGTCTCGAGGAATCGGCACCTGTTCTTGAACCGCACCAGGATCAGATGCAGTCTGTTATTTCCAAATGGATTTCATTTATAGCTTTGTTAGTTTTCGTTGCTGGATATGCATTTAGTTTTGGACCAGGTGAATTTACAATTATTTCGAATCAAGAGTTCTTTCAAAATCTTTTTCCAGTTCCGCAGTCTGAGTCAGAATCAGTTCATTTTCAATGTTTTTAAACTGTTAAAACTGAGAACTGAATCCAGTTGACAATGATTTTAACTGAATTTGATTGTTATTTTTTGTAGGAGTTTGGTTGATATTAAGCGAGATTTTTCCTTCCACTATAAAAGGAAGAGCGATTTCTTTGGTGACGATATTCAATTGGGGAACGAATCTTATTATTTCATTAACATTTCTACATGTTATGAGTAAGTTTAGTTACTTATGTTCATCTATTTACTTTGAAGGAGTTCTGAACTCAGTTCCACAGTTTGACTGGATGTTAACTCAGTGGAAGAGTTAACTGTAGTTTGTGCTCAACGACGGAACTGAATCCTGCAGCCTAATACTTTATAACGTTATTCTTAGGCACATGTACAGACTCTGCTTGCCCTAGAGCTGAGCAGTTGTCTTTAATTCAGTCTCCTGTCTCAAAGTGTCACTTATAATGCCCTTCTTTACGTAATTGTTGGATATTTATTTTGCTTGTATTTGTAGATGGTTTAGGAGTATCAGTGACATTCCTGTTATACAGTATGATATGCGCGATAGCTGTTGTGTTCATATTTCTTCTCGTACCGGAAACTAAGAATAGAACATTAGAACAAATATCTGCAGATCTGAATAAAGGGTAAGAAATTAATTGAAATCAATTCTGAAACTCTGTTTTTTTAGGTCATGAATAATGATAAATCGCCATGTTTTGTCAGGATTATTGTTAACTTCAAATCTGCAAGTCTGTCTGTTCTTTTTTATGTCTAAAATAATGATAAATCGTCATGTTTAATCAGGATTATCGTAAAAAACCTACATTGCTGTAAAAAGGTCACATGATTGCTGTCTGATTTGAGTATGTATTATTCAACTACGGTGTGCTTAACTAAAGGTTATCATTTGGGTTTTTTGGTCTTATTTGGTTTTTAAGGAAGTGATTGCGGTGGAGGTCATGATCTTAGTTTTCAGTTCTATCTAATTTCACTTAGTGATTAGTTGGATATGGTTGAGGGTATCATACGGTAGACTCTTCTCAATTCAGACATTTTTGGAAACTGTAAAAATAGGTCCGACTTGAGAGTGATATCTGAGTTCAATGTAGGTCAGGGCTATATCTGAGTTAAATGGTTATCTCTGAGTTAAACAGTTATCTCTGAGTTACCGGTAGACAGTTATCTCTGAGTAAAACAGTTATCTCTGGGTTGAGCAGTTATCTCTGAGTTGAGGGCAGTCTACTTAACTGTAATCATCGTAAATTAAACTGATCAAAATGTAACATTTTCAAATTTATTTTCAGATCATTATTGGAGAGATTGATGCAGTACAGATGCTGGTGTTTGAAGCAACACAATATTCGTGTTGAACACAATTATCAACCAGTTATAAACGATCCATTATCGTCTCATGTGTTATAATGATGAATATTCAGCTTACAACAGTTCATCATCATCATCATCATCATCATCATCATCATCATCATCATCATCATCATCATCATCATCATCATCATCATCATCATCATCATCATCATCATCATCATCATCATTATCATCATCGTCATTTATCGGAGTAATATTGTTTAAAACACTCTGAGTTCATGTTGTTAAAAATGATAATCCGATACTAAGAATTTAAAAAGTCCACAATGTTTCCTGGAGATAGATCCTACTAGCACTCTTCATGAGATAGTGCTGAATTCCTTGTATTACTCTGGTATTCCAGCAGATGACTATTCGGCTAGTTGTGAAAACACTTATTCTTGAAGATGGCGATTTAGATAAAGTTGATGTGCTGAACTAAATAATAAACTCATGGAGACATTTTAGACTCTTTTCATTCTTAGTTTGGGATTTCTATATTGCCTTTATGTTATACTGTACTATATTATTTGTGCGATATTCGTGTTTACAGCTAATGTATGAAGTATTATTTTATATTGTGTATAATGATTATGTCTATGTACTGTAGGTCTACAATAGATTTGTTTTATTAACCAGCTAGAAATTGGAATCCTGGAAAGGTACAATCTCTTTGTCATTGGTACAATGCGAGTGATGAAGTAAAGCTGTTACCAAAAGTAAAGCTTGACCAAAAGTCCAAAAAGTGGTCTTAAATCTTAAGACTTATCATCTTAAGTTGTTAGGTTGGATATATAACCAAAATGAGCTTAGACTGGTCTTAAGTTGTTATATTGGTGATTGAACTAAAATGAGCTTAGACTGGTCTTAAGTTGCTAGATCGGTTATAGAAGTTAGTCTTGTAGCCAAAACATGACTGTGGAACTGGCCCCAATAGTTCTTAGTTCTATAAATATGCACTGTATGTTCAATCAAGTCATCGTTTTATCTTTATTTTTATAAATGTAATTTCTTCCAAAGATTATCATCAAATAAAGACCAATAGCCTATATATTATGTTATTTGTATATGTGTATTACTTGTTCTTGTCGCGAGAAATGTTTTCTGAATGGAGCGGTATTCTTCACAGATGGCAGCTACAATTCGTTACTGAGATTAATAAAAAGGAAAACAAGATATCTCTTTTAAGGATTAGTCTCTATTCGAGGAGTTTCTTTCAGAAAGGACGTGTATTCGCAAAAAGTAATCTCTACCTCATCCGCCAGCTAACCCTAAACCTAGGTAGGGTTGCGAACTCGTGATCACCGGCGCACAAGTCCGACGCTCTAACCACTAGACCAATGAGTTGTTGTTTATTGGCCTGCGTGTGGTTTCCAGTTATGTGTAGCTGTGACTGGTGATCAGTCAGGTGTGGTGACTGGTGACCAGTCGGGTGTGGTGACTGGTGACCAGTCAGGTGTGGTGACTGGTGACCAGTCGGGTGTGGTGACTATTCACTAACAATCCCCGCTATCATTCTGATTGCACAGTCTCTTAATAAGGCCCATTGACAGGAATTGTTTTAAGCAATTCTGAATTTCAAGTCCGTGGCTATTTTTCTGTCACAAAAAAGGAATATATACTATAGGGCAAGAGTTTGAATGAACGTGGCTTCTCCAGGGATTAAACACAAATCCGTTATGAGTCATACTGGCCGTTAGGCTGTACATTCTTTCTTATCTTTCGTTTGGATTCTTACTGTCCACGGTAAAACCAGGAAGATGGGAAAAACCTCCTCGGTAAAACTGAATGGATAAACAGTAAAATAATTAAGAAAGAATTAATGGATATGAAATATTATAGAATATTATAGAATATCCGAAATTTCCAACTCGATGATGTACATCAGTAAGGATCAAACGTGTATTTTTCACTAGGTGTATGTATATATATATATAATTATGTATAAACATATTGTTCATTCAAATTTTATAAATCAATTCTTCAATAAAATACGTTCAAGAGCTTCAATTCGCTGTTCTAAATTTTTCACTTTATCGCGAAATGTTTCACTGTTTTCTATCAGCGATTCGAGGAATTCAACGCGATTTTCTAAATCCATTAATTTCACGCTCAACGGTTTATTCGACGTCACAGGAGTCAAAGGCTCCTCGGTTGGTGCTGGAGTAGAGGGCTCCTCGGTTGGTGGTGGAGTCGACGGCTCCTGTGTTGTTGGCGGTGCTGGAGTCGCAGTTCCACTGATACAAGGTTCATTATCTCGAAAATGGTTACAGTTCATTTTTTCTGGCCATTGAAATCCGAATCTGTTCATGAGGGTTTCACAACCATTTCTTGCAAGTTCACAGAGTGATTTACACGGTGGTTCAGAAGAACAAGGTGGTGCGTACATAGCGCATAGAAACTCCTTTAAATTCGGACTGCATCTCACCTTAACCAACGGAAAAAACTGATGTAACTCCAGACCTGCTTCTTCTTGGTTTTGATGATGAAACATATTCGGCATTCTTGTTTGATTGTACGACAATCCTACTTTACACAGTGGCATCTGTATATTCTCACAGTTTTCACTTGTCCTGAAAAAACTTTCACCGACGCCAAAATAAAACATAAAAAACGTGAAAATCCAAATTGGAGACATTTTGTGGATCTATTCGGTTTAGCGCAGCTTCAACTACCAGCAACCAGTCTAACCAAATGCCAATAAAGGTTTAGGTCACCCATACAATTTGATACGTCATTAGAGGAGGCAATATTAGTAAATTCTGCAATTAGATCACCCGCTACCCTGGAAATATGACAACATTAATGACGAAACTGTTGTTGACACTGTGGGAACAGAATTCACCCCTATCCGCACAAATTACAGCAGATTCACTCCGAACTCCGGTTCGTGTAAGTTGTTGGAAAGGAAAAATCGAAAAAAAACTAGATCACCAGATTTTTGTGGAAGTTCTTGAAGAAAGATCTTTTATTCAATGACTCAAAAAAGAGAAATTAAAGATTTATGAGTTGAACGATCATTTAACCGCAGAGATTATATCTTTGTTGTTGTTGAAATTTGATCGTTTCTTTACAGAATTATTTAAAATAGTTACTTCAATAAAATGCGTTCAAGAGCTTCAATTCGCTGCTCTAAATTTTTTACTTTATCGCGAAATGTTTCACTGTTTTCTATTCGTGATTCGAGGAAATCAACACGATTTTCCAGATCCATCAATGTCATCACACTCAGCTGTCCGTGATTTTGAGATTTTTCAATACCTCGGGCTCCGATACAAGATGTTTCCCGTTTGAAATTTTCGCACCTCAGTTTGTGTGGCCAAAGAAATCCCAGGCTATTCATCGCAGCTTCACACGCTTTTGTAACTTCTTCGCATAGCGATTTACACGGCGGTTCCGAGGAACACGGCGGTGCGTATAGTGCACATAGAAATTCATTCAGGGAATCGCTGCAATTTATCCGCGGCCAAAAAAACAAGTCCCAAAGAGCTTCTTCTTGGTTCCGATTGAAGACATTCAGCATTTTTGTTTGATTGTATGACAATCCTATTTTACACATCGGAATCGTTATATCCTGACAGGTGTCAGTTCTTTTGATGTAGGCACTATCGTTGACATTAAAATGAAGCGCCATAAACATCAAAATCCAA